>NC_080671.1:368931989-369235710 GCF_030247195.1 Topomyia yanbarensis | reverse complement strand
GCATAACTCGAAGCGGGCAATCCTCTTGGAATGCTGCTACTATGAGTGTGTTTATTTTATCCACGACCTCATCCGAGTCACGTGGAAGTTAGCCCTGGAACCTAGTCGCCAAGCCCTCATCGTAGAGGGCCCAGTTCGTAGATATGGGATTACGATATGTGACGATATCTAGCGAATGATCAAAGACGAGGAACTTATGATCCGATACCGACGGTTCAAGCTCGCTCGGTTCAAGCCAGTTTGCCAACTCATACGTAATACTGTCGGAGCAGAGTTACATCTAACACCTCTTCTCTGCCAGATAGTGCAAATGTTGGGCGGTTTCCTGCATTAAGTCTCGACAAACATGTCAAATGGTCCTAAGTGCAAATGAGAGCCTCTCTTTACTTTCTCTTTGAATTCTTACGGCGTCAGCATAAAACTTTTCAATATTGTTTCAGGATATATCGAAAAACGCTGATTTCGACTAGCATATTATGCTGAGAGTTAATGAACATACGTATAAACTGACGAGTTCTTAGCGAAAGAGAAAGTAAACAAAGAGAAACTGTCATTTTCACTTAAGACCATTTGACATGTTTGGCTAGAAGAATGTGCAGATTTGTACTACCTAAGCATTCCATTAATTCGATGCCTCTCAAATATGTGAGCTGCCCCAAATTATGAGACGGGCATTTGCATCACTGCCGGTTATAAGGGGAAACCCATTCCTGCCTCAGTATAATACAACCCTTTTGAAATCATCAGAAGGTGATGGTTCGTTATGTGGCAAATATGTCGAACAATAGACGTATTTCTTGTTTATGTTATCAAGTCATATTGACTGTGACAGCACAAATATCGCGAGTTGTAAGATCGGATATAAGACATGCGACAATAGCACTATTCGCGAGAATACATGCACGAGGCATTTCACGTGGATTTGTCATGCCATTTTTGTTGAAAGCTACGAAGACGGTGTTAAATAGCTTTCCTACATAAAATTTTCCTTTAAAGAAATACGGCTCTTGAACCAAAGCTATAGAAGCTTTTGTTCCTGCATAAGGCGGGATAAATTCATAGTTGCTGTACGTTTATGCTGAAGATTAATTTGTGTTGCTCTAACCATACTTGATCACAGCACTATACATTTCATCATCAGCGTTTGTGGCTTATAATCGTCTATAGCAAACCCCGCAATGTATATTAGGGACATGACCACCATTTGCTCTCCACGATTTGCGAAGAAACAAACTTCCACTGCATCAGAGACTCGCTTAACACGGTAAGCTTAAGACTTACGACACTCCGTGCGCGACTGGCATATTTTAGTCTTCCCAGCCATTCAGTCCTCGGCACGGGGAAACAACTTGACATGAGGGGCCCTATTCTCACAGTCACGTCACTTAGTGAATATAAGGAAATTTTCTTCTAGTCACTAGGTGACGTGACTGTGAGAATAGTCCGAGGGCTCCTGTTTTAAGTCGCCTCATACGACATGGGAGCAAAAACACAGTGGATCAATTCTTGGTTGAGAAAATTCAACCCGCTGGGTGCAACACGGCCTCTAGGTGGATTTGTCCAGAGAAAGATAATAGACTGTTATCAACCTCCTAGTGGACCCCAGCCGGCGAAATATATAACACGGCTCAGTTAAGCTTACGAATAATATAAAAAAGTAACAAGTCATGAAATGATAGTTTGGATATAAGATAGAGTGCAACAGATAAAAGTGGACTACCCGAATTTCTTTGAGTACTTGAGACATCTATGTCAAGCCATGCATATAATAACCATATTTTGACGTGAGTTTACTCTTCCTAACTATTTGGAGGTTACTTGGTTACATTAATGCAATTTCTCATCATATCAAATCAGATAAATATGTTTCCAATATCATTTTTCGAAATGCAAAGTAGATTTGGCCCATTCAGGCCACATTTAGTTGACATGGCATGTATATGCATAAAACGGCGCTTGCAGACAGAAGGGGCCCCTTCAGTAACGGCACTCTTTGCGCAGTGAAGTTTTTCTACGAGTTATGCAAGTCTTGATGACTTATTCTGATTTTTGTTTTATTTTCTCTTAATTAGAGTAAGAGCTTATTTTAACCCTATTAGAAAGGTACAGCACTACTTAATCAATTACTCGGTCTACAATCGATGGAATACATATAAATAGGCATCAACATCTTTGCTTCGTTCTAAAGACCCAACAAAATAATAAAACTCTCGACAAACATATGATTACGGCCTAAAAGCCAACTGTCAAAATCCACTTTGAATGGAAATTCCGGACAAACCGTTATGCGCCAATCACAGAAGTTTATAGTAACCGAAAGAGAAACGTTTCCTCTTTCATAAACTGTTGTGAACTGTGTTCGGCTAATAACGGTTTGTCCGGAATTTCCATTCAAAGTGGATTTTGACAGTTGGCTTTTAGGCCGTAATCATATGTTTGTCGAGAACTGATCTAACAAAGGCGAAAAACCCGCGCTTGAATGCAAGGAAAACTCGAAGCGAGTGCCGCACTACCATTTGAGCCATTGGTTTGGGCAAAGATGGCAGGCGCTGATCAAACCAACGCGTTCAAACGCGTAGGGTGTTATAGAAACAGAGTGAAAATAGTCTCCTTACCCTATACTTGTATCCTATAATCCGCCATTGTGAATTTTGCAACTCGGATCTTTCATTCATCAATAACGAAAATATATATATTTTTGTTTATTTGGATTTCAAGACTATTTAATTACATATACTTGTTTTCTTTGTTCAATATTTTCAAATCTTATTTACTTTTTTACTGGATATTGATTTATCGTTATTGTTTTAGAACAATCTGGTTTTCCACCAAATCTGTTATGCTATCATGAAAAACCTGTTTTAATCCACCTAGCGGTGCAATTGTGCCTTTCTCATTTCTCTAAACTATGGCACGGAGGCTTTTTATGTTCAACATAATCGTGGAAATGTCCATTACATTCTTAGTACACTTTGCACTTATACACAATGGCATGCCAGCCACGAACTTGATGAGCTACGTGTCGACGGTGAAACACTTGAAACAAAAAAATATCATACTCCATTAGCCTAATCAGCATTAGATCAATGTTATCTGCTTGCTAACTCATTTTGTCATGCGGGGCTGGGTATGTGAAGAGGGCGAAAGTCCCATGAACGAACGACTCCCCAGCTTAAATTGGTATGCTTTGTGATATAGTGGTGGTTTAAAGATGATGGGGTTGAAAGGGAGGAGTATGAGGGCTGGATGGGGTGGTGGTCTGAGGGGTGATTTAAGGAGATTTTTAAAGGAGGGGCGCGAACAGTAGATGGGGGGTGTAACCCCTCTCCGAAAAACCATCAACTACGCCCCTGTTAAAATCCAGAAACCCTAAACGAGTCGAAAAAAAAAATTAGGCCGGGATTAGGTTGACGTTTTTCAGAGTGATTGCATAACCTTTCTATATGAGAAAGGCAAAAATGTGCCAAAATCCAAAAAAGTGAATCGTAGTCAAATTTTTTTTTCGAGTTTGCATCAAATCTCGACGTTTCATGCACCTTGAACACATTTAGCATCAAAAATTAAAATTCTATTTTTAATTTTTCCTATAGTTTATATGAGAAATTTCTGTGTGACCGCACTCTGAAACCCGTAATTCCGGAACCAGAATTCCGATCGATCCAAAATTCAATAGCAGCCGATGGGAAGGTTGCACCTTTCATTTGAGACTAAGTTTGGGCAAATCGGTCCAGCCATCTCTGAGAAAAATGAGTGACATTATTTGACACATACGCACATACATACACACACACATACACACACATACACACACATACACACACATACATACATACACACACACATACAGACTTTTTCCGATCTCGACGAACTGAGTCGAATGGGATATGACACTCGGCCCTCCGGGCCGGGATTAGGTTGACGTTTTTCAGAGTGATTGCATAACCTTTCTATATGAGAAAGGCAAAAATGTGCCAAAATCCAAAAAAGTGAATCGTAGTCAAATTTTTTTTTCGAGTTTGCATCAAATCTCGACGTTTCATGCACCTTGAACACATTTAGCATCAAAAATAAAAATTCTATTTTTAATTTTTCCTATAGCTTATATGAGAAATTTCTGTGTGACCGCACTCTGAAACCCGTAATTCCGGAACCAGAATTCCGATCGATCCAAAATTCAATAGCAGCCGATGGGAAGGTTGCACCTTTCATTTGAGACTAAGTTTGGGCAAATTGGTCAAGCCATCTCTGAGAAAAATGAGTGACATTATTTGACACATACGCACATACATACACACACACATACACACACACATACACACACATACACACACACACATACATACATACACACACACATACAGACTTTTTCCGATCTCGACGAACTGAGTCGAATGGGATATGACACTCGGCCCTCCGGGCCGGGATTAGGTTGACGTTTTTCAGAGTGATTGCATAACCTTTCTATATGAGAAAGGCAAAAATCATTCAATTCATTCGTACATCCAAACATCTGAGCCTCCTACGCTCACACACAAGTATAGTGCTTATCGACCTATGTTCTGCTAGTAATAACATCCTCATTTGTAATGGATGTAACACCCAGTATATTCGTCCAATTTCGGCAATGCTAATTTACAATCATTGGTTATACGCTTACGCTACATTACAACATGGAGTAATAGAACATATCTTGTGCTTAATGAAACGTTAGATTAAAGCTGTCCTTAGACGAGCGATGTGTCTAATTACGCGTCCAGCTAGTTGCTCACATTCGACAACAACGATGCGTTGACGTACACTGCATACGAGATTAGTTACATGCAGTTAAATGAAGGCATTCACACACAACATCAACGGCATGGGACGTTTTGACGTACGGTACGTGTGAACGAACACAAGAGCAACGCATCTAACTTATCCTGACGGAACGGTGACGTTCCGTTGACGGAAACTGATGTATCGTCTGAATCGTCCTTTAGAACAGCTGCCTGTGTGCAGCTCAATTGAGATTCAATGAAGCACCAGTTACACAGCCGCTATAAGCATAACTGTCCCATGTGCTATGAGATTTCCTATACACATGGGACAGTTATGCGTATAGCAGCAGTACAGGTTCCACCATTAATCGTCCAGGATGCACATAGCGTTATGTTAAATATAATCAATGATTGTATTGCACCGCAAGAAAAACAAACAATCTAAACGTTGTTACATGTGCATTGTATGGGGCACTTCCACGATAAATACTGGGACTATCCTGCACCAGTTGTTTTTCCCTACTGATGCTCTAGCCAGTAGGTGTCATAACAGTCCTTGGTGATGAAATCGATGCTGCTGTTCCGTTATATCGTGCCTTATCTTTCATCACTACTTAACTGCACTTTTAAGCCAATTCGGTTTAGGTCTGGGATGCTGCTTTTCCATTTACTGCCCAACGAATGGAGCGTACTAAATGCATTAAATCAACGTGTCCACCTGTAATAAAATACAAAGTAAGTAAATAGTAATATAACTACATACCTTAAGACAGAATTACCACGACTTAATCCAACACCTAGCACCGTCAACTGTGTCTTGTGTACACATCGTCAAAGTCACGTCATCGTTCCGCTAGGATAAGTTGAATGCGTTTCTCTTTTAACCATTTACAGGTTCCGTACCTTGAAACATTCGTGCCGTTGATGTTGTGTGAATACATCCATTTAACTGCATGTAACTAATGTTGACGTTCCTTTGACTTTGACAGAAGCCTGACGTATCGTGTAAATCGTACTTAAATTAGAAAATACAACCTCCGGTTGTCACGGCATGATTTCTTACTGTATGTGTAGTTGTTGACGGTTGTTAGTGATTAGTTCGATAGAGTTTGGGTCAAATATCTAAGAAAAAGAGCGTTTTATTAATGTTTTTCATATCCATAAAAACTTACGTTACCTTTTTCCTTCACGAAATAATTAAAACAATTTTTTTGATTCCACTTAAAATTTTTTACTACCCGAAAATTATGATGTTGACAAATAATTGACGGAGCAAAAGCTATGTTCGAATTTCGAACTTGCTACAGTCCAAGCTGAGTAAAGTAAAGTTTTATTCATACCAATTTGAGCAAATGCTACGAGAGTTTACTTTGCTCAGAATCGAGCTGAGCAAACTTGTCTTGAGCAAATGCTCATTTTTATTCATACGGCTTATTGTGACATATGGGGGAAGGAGAATAAGCTAGATCGTTACGTAACATGTTTTAACTGAACAAAAAAAAATTCAAAGAATTTGTTACGTAATGGGGGAGGGGGATAGAGAAATTTGTGACAATTTGTTACATGGGGGGAGGGGGAGTCAATTTTGGGCAATTTCCGCATTATGTAATTTATGAATGGTCCCTTAGGAACCAGTCATGCACCCCTTTTCTGAAGTAGTGCAAGACTGCCTCCAAAGAAACAGCTAACAGGATCCACATGTCCCGCATCTACGCGAATCTATCTATCCCCTTGCAAGTAGAAGCACATTTCTACCAACCAGCAAAAACAGACTTCCGTACCAATGAGAAAGGAGCATGCCAGTCGAAGGCCACAGGCCCAAGTCCATCGCGTACAGTTCCCAAAACTAGATATATGCCGCAATAAAACACGAAATATATTGTAGAAAATTAAAAGCTTACAAATAAAAATAATCAAACACAAATGCAATGAAAACCTAATGAGCTACGATGCAAGATTCAGCCCTAAATTAGGAAGACGATGTCATCGTGCATCATTATCTGATTATCGTCCGTCATCCTTGAAATAGCTGCCCTCACTTCACCCTGAGTGAACGCCTCTGTTCCGCTATTTTCATCAATATTCTTCGTCAGCCGTGCAATTGCAAGCGATTGTTCGCGAGCCTGTCGGAACGCTTGGTGCACACCCTGTTTGAAGATCTTAAACCGTTCGTCGGATATCGCTTCTACAATCGGTTCAGTCTCCATCGGAACCGTAGTAGCAGTTCCACTCGAACCAGGCACAGCTGCCGAAATTGTAGACCGTTTCGTGAGATCACCTGCATCCGGTGAGATTGTGACCAGCTCCTCCGTATCGGAGTCATCGTGATCTTCGGTTCTGGTTCGCTTCGCACGACGATTTGCACGAGAACCTTGAGTACCGGTCTCATCGTCCTCTTCGAGCTGCTCTTCGTCTTCATCCGATTCGTCCTCGGTTCTTTTGCGCTTCTTCTTTTCCTTTTCCAACACTTTTTTAAAGTAGGCAAACTGAATTAGTTCGATTGCTGCTTGGGCATCCTTTTCGGTTACAGTGCGAGCCATGCGAGCCTTGGCGTGAGCTGTAGAAAGACGGATCAGCGTTTCCAGGGTACGAGCAGTCACCGGTTGCGTGCGAGCTACGTCCGAGTCCATCAAATCTTGGGAGCGAAGTCGTGAATACTCGTTTGAAATCAGTTCACAAGCGGCTTCGGTCAGTTTTGGCTTTAAGCATTTAGCAATATGAACGTACTTGCGCATAAATTCCATTGAAAGGATTTGATCTGTTCGCTTCCGGGTACTTCCGTGCAACAGTGGATCATACTTCTCATACATAGGCGTTTCTTTATCGTCACGCGATTCAGGGTTAATGGTGGATAGCATGTCGACTGCACTGATGCCCATCGGAAGCACATCTCCATCCTGTTCCTTGGGATTACGGTATCGATGCATTCGCACTACGTGATCCGAAATCATCCGATCATGATCGCTGTCAATCACATCTAACATCACGAACAGCAGATCAAAACGAGAAAGCAATGAATCCTGCAGCCCAATATTTTCCATCGGAGTTTTGTACTGATCATACTGCAACGAAAATTAAAATTAGCATAGGGATGCGAATAATTATAGACAAAATACTAACCCTTCCGTACACCGGATTGGCCGCGGCAAGCACCGAACACCTGGCATTAAGTGCCGCATGAATTCCTGCTTTCGAAATGGTTACTCTGCCCTGTTCCATGACCTCGTGAATGGCCGTCCGGTCAATGTCGCTCATCTTATCAAACTCGTCGATACAAACAACACCGCGATCGGCTAGGACCATCGCACCGGCTTCCAATCGACGTTCGCCAGTTTCCTGATCAGTAGTAACAGCAGCCGTCAAACCAACGCCACTGGAACCTCGTCCGGTTGTAGTGATCGCACGTGGAGCCGTGTTCAGAACATAACGCAACAGCTGAGACTTGGCCACGCTGGGATCACCAATAAGCAGAACATTTACATCACCTCGAAGTCTTGTTCCGTTTGCCAAATTTTTCTCAATTCCACCCAAAAGAAGACAAAGTATTGCTTTCTTTACATATTCATGACCGTGGATGGAAGGAGCCAAGCTCTTAGAAAGTAATTCGAAGATATCGTTATTTTTAGCTAACTTCTTGCACAAATTAATCTCCTCTCTCGTAACACTCAACGTGCTCTCCTTATTTAACTGTGAAACATTATTCGCTATTACAATTGTGCGAAAAGTTCCTGTTGTATAGCCACCCTGCTTTCCGGGCAAACAGCGATAATTTCCAACAATCTGTACACGATCTCCAGGCTTACAGCGATCAACCAAATCATCGTCACAAATGACATCTACCGATCTTGGCAACTGTCCCGCCGGTGCTTTCTCTGGCATTTCCTGAATGCTCAAGGTTTGGTGATCCTTGTATACAGAGAGTCCATACTCGGTCTCCAGAGGATTCCCTTCATCGTCATTGGTGGGGTATACTGCACTGGATGGAACTGCATCGAAAGAAGTCAAATCTGTGTACCGACGTTCCATTACTTTCTTGGTAGCAACGCAATAGTGTACACTTTTGACCACTTTCGGTCGAATAAGCGACACCTTGGTCACGATTCCCTCCACGCAAACCAGATTGCCCAGATAACGCGAGGTGAGTGACCGGGGTGTAACATGTTTGTTTCCAAAACTTCCTTCGAAAGCCACGAAGAAATCCTCGTGTGTTTTCGCATAGATCGAATCCACTGTCGACACATACTCTTTGAGGGCACGGGAGAATGCCAGTTGCTCGTCAAATGCACTGCTCAGCAGTGCCGACGCTCTGGCCGGATTCTTCCGACGAAGATCGTTCACATTAACAACAAGCCGTTTGCTATCGTCCGTTATCATTTTGCGAACATGATTCGTATAGGTTCCTTGATCCTCCTGTAAATTGGCATATAATAATCAAAGAAATACACTTTCAAATGTGTACCAGATCGATTCTGGGATGTACAATAACGAAAAATATAGTCCAATATAAACCAACAGCACCTACCTCGTCATCCAAAAAATCCAGATACTCCCGCTGAATATCACGAAGGCGCTGATCTTCGTCGGCCATAATTACAAGCAACTCTAGAGCTGTAGCAAACCGTAAACTTCGAAATTAAATGTTCTAAAACACTTTTATAATAAATATTTAAGAAATAAGACGAGCAAACGAATCACAAACCAATCGCTAGCTACGAAAGAGCGCAATAGCCAAAAGCGCGCGAAAACAACCAGCTTTACATATCAACCCATGTGGCATATAATGAATATATTACAGGAACATTTCAAACTACTCAGAAATGAGTAGCAGCAGAGGTGTTGTTTTATATGATGCCAAACATGTTTTGCAGGTTTTGCATTATGGATTTCAATCCTAGCTCAAAAGTTAATTTTCGATCGAAAAAGTACTAGATTAACAAGAAGTGTTGGCATTGTGAAACCAAAACAATCGAACCCGAGAACGACTCGAGTCGAACGTGATTGCTCGATAGTTTTATTGCTGTCGACAATCGTCCGAGATTATGATTTCGGTATTTATTTCGAAGTCACTCTTTAAATAGTGATCCTGTAGCCTTGAATTCAATGCCACAATGTACGTTTTATACACCAATGGGTTTTAACAGAAACCAATATTTACAAGATTTAAGTTTTATATTTTCATTTATGTTAAATGCATGAAAATACAGAAATTTATGCCATCTATAATTGCTGAAAGCACTATATTTCATAATCTTCATTTTGATTATGTTCTCCCTACCTCTACACTGATAAAAATGTAAACGTTATGTCCATTAATTTTGCACAAAGATTTTTGCAAGAAATTGATTTCCTTACAGGAAAAGAAACACTTGATGCTACTTAAATTCCCGTGACAATAAATTTTTGGATTGGACTGTAAAACTGCAGTCATTCAAAATGCCACTTTCCAAAATTGAGAACTGCGAAAATGCTCCCACCTTTAATTTATCATCTTGCATTTGACAGGCGGAGTGGGAATTGATTGCCAAAACTTCGGCGAAAAAAGATTTATTTACCATGGTTGCCAGAATCACATTTTGTCCAATATGTACAGATGTCGCTAGTGTTTTGAAAAAGCTGTATTATCGTACAACATGAGGCCAACCTATGCCGCCATTCACCACTAATACATAACTCCTATCCCTTACCGTCCCGCGGTACCAACCGGGATACAGGCCACCTCATGCAGTTTTTGCTTAAACTCGGGACTGGGTCAGGTTCAATCCCCAACCGCTGTCAGTTCATTCACTTCGACAGGTTAATGATTGACTGGAGCGCGAGCTGGAGCCTGTCTCAGTTTCGTTGCGTGCGAAAGTAACATTAGTGAAGATCGGCTACGATCTGTGGTCGCATGCTGAAAGGGAAGGGGGACAAACGACGCGCGCTTTTAGTGTATCGTCATGCAGAGTGGATCTTTCGGTACAGTTAATGGTTGTATTAGGTTTTACACCGACTTACATAGCCCCTCAAAATGAGCCGGAAGAACTGCGTTTGACAATACACTCAGGTTTTTTTTTACGCGGGGGATACGAGCCGCGTAAATGAAAACCGCGTAAATGAAAACCGCGTAAATGAAAACCGCGTAAATTTCAAAATCCGCGTAAATGAAAACCGCGTAAATTTCAAAATCCGCGTAAATGAAAACCGCGTAAATTTCAGAATCCGCGTAAATGAAAACCGCGTAAATTTTAAAATCCGCGTAAATGAAAACCGCGTAAATTTCAAAATCCGCGTAAATGAAGACCACTTAAATTTAAGAATCCGCGATAAAGGGAACCTCATTGATGGATACCGCGTAAATTTCAAAATCCTCGTAAATGAAAACCGCGTAAATTTCAAAATCCGCGTAAATGAAAACCGCGTAAATTTCAAAATCCGCGTAAAAAAAACCGCGTAAAAAAATACCGCGCAAAAAAACCGCGTAAAAAAAAACTTGAGTGTATATAAATATATAAATATATAAATAATAAATATCAATTCTTCAATTAATACATTGTGTTGGGAAAACTGAATTTTGTACTCGGTGGTTTGTTTACATGGGAGTTACGTGAGTTCGAATGCAACAGATGAACATCCGTTACACTTGAATTCTTATTGATTTGAAAACATTTCTTCATTATAACAACAATAAACTTTTGCTTTCTATATAAACAGTTTTAATTTCAATAAAATAATTATTAAAATAGGAACAATAATTTTTTTTATTGAAACAATAAATTTTATTGAATTCAATAAATAAATTTGTCTACCGACCAATAATTTTATTTATTGAATTTAATCCATATGAAAACTTTTTTTCATTAGGTCCAATTTGCAAACGAGAGCCCTCTTTTTCACGTTCTCTTTCGATTATTACTGCAAAACCATAAAACTTTTTACACATTCATCAGTATGTTTCGAAAGACCAAGGTTTTAACTAGCTTATTACATAAGCAGTAGGGTGGGGCAAAATGATCGTTTTTTCAGCACGGCACTTTTTTGGTTCCCTTTGGTGTCCCAAACAACTGTGCAAAATTTTTCAACTGAACTGGGGCTCTTGTGGATTGTGCAAATGTTGTAAAATAATTCATCTGAACATTTCAACTCGACAAGATTTCACCTATTTCAGCTAGAATTTCTATATGTTGACGCCCTCCCTCTCTCCCTCCCTCCTACGCCCTATTGCGAAACTACCTACATATTAGTTTATTGGACCTACAAATCTTTTTTCTGCGTGTATATATGCCATCATCCTTGCGATAGTGTTGCTCTTAATGACCCAATTTCGCGATTTTCTGTGTAATGCCCACGTGGCTATTTTAGAAACCCACCATTTTGACAGCTTTTGACTTTGTCATCGCTGTCATCATGGTGATTTAAAGGGAAGACGGGAGGCAGAAAAATTGTGTGAAAATTTTTCTCGTCTTCGTCTAATTTTTCAATTAGTTTAATTAAACTTAATGAATAATTTATTAAAGTTTTAAAACGAAAAAAATAAATTCTTTACTGTACTAATCCAATCTGTGCATTAATAATGTCATATAATGTAGATGAGATGAGTTGGACAGGTAAGAACGAATTAATTTCATCACCTTGAAGCACTGTTTTGATTTAAGCTACTACTGTCCAGATGTCCGGAATCTGTTCCGAAAGTGGCGGGACGATAATGAGCGCAAGAGTGACGATGTGATGCAGTTATGGGACGTAATTTTGTCGGAAAAACAGAACAAACTCGGTAACGAACGTCATCTGGTGCTTGAACAGGTTATGATTGCAGCACTCGACTGTAATCGAATTGAGACTGCAGAAGATTGCATCCGGATACTGACAGCTGAGTTTCCCGGTAGTTTGCGTATCTTGAAATATAAGTCAATGCTGCTGGAAGCATTAGAACGGTACGACGACGCACTGGACGTGTTAGATCAGATCATCAAGAAAGACGAAACGAATGCTGCTCCCCGGAAGCGAAAAGTTGCTATCTACAAAGCTCAAGGAAGAACGGCCGATGCAATACGAGAACTGTGTGATTACATGAAACGGTTTATGTCGGATCAGGAAGGATGGCACGAGTTGTGTAGCATATATCTCTCTGAAGGGGAGTATGCCAAAGCGGCATTCTGCATGGAGGAAGTGCTGCTGCACAATCCACACAGTCATCTAATTCATCAGAGGTTGGCGGATATACGTTACACTATGGTAGGACATACACATCTTAGTCGTTACCGCTTTGCGTTGTAAGCACTATTTGTATTCTAGGGTGGTCTCGATAATATCGAAATTGCAAAATCGTACTACTGTCAGGCTGTCAAGCTAAATCAGAATAATCTCCGCGCTCTTTATGGGTTGTTTTTGGTACGTATTTGAGGTAATACAATTATAGAGTAATTCAATATTTAATTTCGTTTTTGTAGTGTTGTGGCCATATTGCTAATTCAAAGGCCACCATCAGTAAGCGGAAGGAGGTTCAAAAGCTGGCGCAATGGGCGATCGGGCAGATTCAGCAAAGAACGATTTCATCGGGAGCGGCTTTATCGAAAAGTAGCAAATCTACAGAAAAGCATCCAAAAGATGAAGTTGCCGCCCTGGAGCAAGCATTCAGCGGACTGGATATTGCCAAAGCAAATTGACACACCGGTTTCTAGCACCAATTTTAACGCGCATCGTCACCAAATATCTGCTTGCTTTCAGCCCTGGTTTCTTAACAAAAGTGCTGATGAGGCCATTTTGTTAACACGTATCTGAAGTGATGCTATGTAGGTATCATAACCTGTCCTTATAGCACGAAAAGAACATGGATTTTTAGTAGCTGTATATTGCATTATTGAATGTAACAATCTGCATTTCTGTTCCAAGTAAAACATTCTCTAGATTACGTACAGTTTTCGTAGCATTATTCCAACACATCGATAAGCGCAGTAAGAAATAGGAATGCTCGGAAAGATCCCCGTGCAGAGTTGCTGAGTGAACAAAAAGCCATTTTTTACCAAAATCGCATACATCGGGAGAAATATATCTATTCGTTACATGGGCAGCAATTTGCATACACGGTTATTTAGATTAAACACTTGAAACATAAAACAGTAATCCAATATACAAATATCATCAATTAAATAACAGTTTTAGAATGTAATTATTTGCGCGGTAAAGGCACGTAGAGACGACGGTTAATAAAATTTATTTTTCATGTCGAATTCGATGATTGTTATTTCTAAATTCGTAGTCGAGAATGTCTTTATATCTGATACTGATTGCGTTGTCCCTCGCTTTGACTTTTAGCTGCGAGAAAAATTGTCTGATATCGCCGCGCGCACATGGAAAAAGCGGTTTTGTTATGTGCAAAGTTTATTGAGTATTTATGCCCTGAATCGCCTTAAAGAATGATTCGCTTACCCCGCCTACAGTGAGGCCATTAATTCACGATTAGTCCCCGAATACTTTACTTCGCGTTTCAGGAATCAAGGCCCTTGTAGCAAGCGCCGGATCAGTTGCACTGGTTTCTATCATCAACGGGCGACTCTGTCCTTCTTCCTGATGCTTTTGAGTGTGACCTGTGAAATTTTAAAATGTCCACCACAAAGGTTTCAAAAAATACTGGCAAAATATACTCACAGGCAAGTGCAGTATAGGAAATAAAAGTCATACTACAAATGACGCACAAAAACGGCTTCTCTCCGGTGTGTAACCGAACATGAGCCCTAAGGGCTTTAGCTAATCTAAAAGCCTTGCCGCAGTATGTACATTGATGGGGTTTTTCATTCGTGTGTCGTCTCATATGGACATTTCTGTCACCAGATTGTGCAAAAGATTTATGGCAAACCTGTCCCGAAGTATTCAAATTAGACAATAATCTGTGCAATTCATTTAGTCCTATACTAACCTCACAGCTATATGGTTTGCGTTTCAAGTGAATTCCATTTACGTGAACTCGCAGATGTTCAGCCCTCTTGAAGGTACTGCCACACTCTTCACAAACATACTTTCGTTCCTCGTTGTGTATTTTCATGTGCGTTGTAAGCGAAGAAGGTAATCGGAAAGATTTACTACACAGTTTACATGCGTACGGCATCAGTTTGTAGAATGAAGTAGGGTTCTTCTCCTTAACATCAGGTTTTTCTGGTTCCGTCTTCAATGAATCGCCGAATTCTTCCTGACCCATGAGCCGTTCGCTATGTAACTTTAAATTGTGATCCGTAAGTTGCTTGGATGAACTGAACGTTGTGTTGCAAGGCTCGCATCGCTGCAATCGGTCAACGGAATGTCCTTTCAAATGCGCCAGCAACGAGTTACGCTGGATAAAACTCTTTCCACATTGTTCACACTGAAACGTTCGAATGTTTTTATGTTTAGCCATATGCTGAATGTAGCTGCTTCGCTGGACAAAAGCTTTGGAACAGATTGAACAAACGTGCGTTCGAATGCCTTCGTGGATTTTGAGATGAACTTTGAAACTTGGCTCATGCTTAAATCCTTTACCACAAACGTTGCATAAGAAAGGGCGCTTTCCGGTGTGAGTTCTCTCATGGTTTAACAGATGGTGCTGCTGGATAAATGATTTTGTACAGTAAGTACATTTGTATTTTTTGTTAGGGTCGTGCGACTTCAAATGGTACTCATATTTGGTTGTGTTGGTAAAAGTTGCACCACATTGATTACAGCTATGACTGCCTATCGTGTGAATTGCTTTTCTGTGCCTGTTCAAATAAACCTTACTCTTGAATGTCTGTCCACAATGAGCACATTTGAAAGGATTATCCTGATTGTGTAAGTGCAAATGATTGTTACGGTTTGATATACTTTGGAAGGCCTTTTTACATATTGGACAAGAAAATGGACGATCCTTCGGATGAGATTCTTTAGTGTGTGCTGCCAAAACTTCATTGGATGCAAATGTATCACCACAGAAACGACATTCAGCCTTTTTTGTGAGCATTAGAGATTCTGAACTAACATCTTCTGGACAGCCGCCAACGCTATTAGTCAGAGACACGCTCAGTGAATGAGTAGTTTCCAATTGCTTCTGATTGTGACTTTCCACATGTCGCTCCAGGTGGACCTTCCTCTTGTAAGCCTTATTGCACACAGGACACAGCAGTTCATCGCTCGATGCTTCTGTCTTCAATTGAACTTCATCGTTGTTTGGCTCAGTTAAATATTCTAACTCTGTGTATTCTTCGTCGGGATCCTTCTTACAGTCAGCCAACTGCTCTTGGGGGAGCACGGCAAAATAGCGATCTAAAAACTCCTGGGCTTTTTCACACTGGGTCCTGAAAGCGTTCACTGTGGCAAGTCGCTCCATGCAGTTGCTACAAATATTAGCAGGAAAGCCATCGTTTTCAGATATCTGAAGGAATTGAATAACAGAAATCAATACAACGTTACTTGACAACAAATTAATTGTATACCTTTAGTTTCAGGAAAAGCAGCTGATCAAAGAGGTCGTACGGCGATTTGCCACTGGCTTTGTGATCCTCGAATATCGGAATCAACAGTTGTCGCGAATCCGTATTCAAGCAGGTCCGACAAGTAAAGGCGAGGGACAACTGATCCAAACTGATCGTGTCCGGTTGCTCTTTGGTTTTCATGAGAGTAGAACTTGAAATTTTTTCTCAATTGATATACTTTGCATAAATAACAACACTAAACCCCCATAATATTTCGATGCTGAATGTCTCAATAAAGAATCAACAATTCTAGAGGAAATTTTCAATTGGACGTAAGTAACAATGAGATTCTCTTTGAGATCTTTCTCTTCAGTTCATTACTCGGCCATTTCAACATTTACTACACTACTCTTTGCATAATATTGTAGTAAAAACCGTCGGCTTTCGATACGTACTGGAAAATTAGTACAAAGTGTTGTAATGACGTCGTAATAAACGAAAGAGAAAGTAAACAAAAAGAGGCTCTCAATGTTACTTACGTCCTATTGAAAATTTTCTCTAGTAATTTTTTTGTTTGCCATTCATCACTGATCATCAGTTGGTGTCAACATGACAGCAGAGGTATGCTCCGCTGCACAGTGATACCTTCCATACAAAAGTCGGACAAAACCTCAAAAGTGGCCTGAATTTGATAAAAACTTCACATTAAGGTAATTTTGTGACGCTGAATTCATATTTGATGTTTATTTTTTGACACTTAGGGTGGTTCGAAAATTCAATATTTACGAATATAAAGTGCACATCCGAAAATTAATTTTCAAAAAATTAGGTGCGGTGCATTTTTTAGCGGAGTACACATTTTTTCAATTGTTGTTAATAATAGGACACATCTATAAATTATATTACGAACGCTGTGTAATCAAAGGCTCCTTCAGACATATAATGAAAAATCACCTTTTTTCATACCTCGGGGCAGGAATGGGCTAAACAAAATATTCATATTCGGAAAGTACACTAATTTTCAAGTATCATGAACAATAAACGAACTTTCCGAACTGCTTCAAAAAAGTATAGCCACTTTGAACATTATCTTCAATTTATTGCACGATTTATTATTTGTTCCTCATGTCTGAGCGAGAAGAAAGGCTTACATCGGCTAAATTGAATAGCAACTATAAGTTCAGCGAGTAACCTTTCAAATGAAACCAGTTCGACCCTAATCGGAGTCTTAACTAAAAAGATATATTCATTTGAATAACTTAGGTTTGAAAAGAGTTTTTCTCAGAATTCATCATCAATTTCCTATTTGAAGTTCTGTAAAAAATCGAACTATCTTCCTCAGGACTTAATATTTTGAGAAGACTATTCAACCTGTTAAGAAACAGAGAAAAATGTTAAATCATGAAAAAACTAAAATAAAATTTGGAGGTTTTTTTCCGGCTAGGCGACACTGTGCGCCGCCTCGCCGATTAATTTCACACACCGCCGATTTCAGCAAAAATTGTCATAACTCGACGAGTACATTTCAAATGGGCACATAAACAAAACGGTTTTCCATCTGCATCAAAGAGTTGATCAAATAGACGCCTTGTTCCAAAGAGTGCTCATTTGACATGAGCTGCGTAGTGCGTGAGAGGAATGTTCATCTGTGTGTACGTAGCAGAAGCGAGTTGCCGGCAAGGTTCGAATCGTTTCAAAGGATTCTCGTCCTGCATCACCAATCATATATATTTATCTACAAACCGTCCTTATTAGGACGAATACATAATGGAAAAAGAATTGGATTCGAAAATTCCGTTTATTAACTTATATTAAGCGCTTGTTAATTCTGTACCTTTACCAGTCAATCATAATCTAAACAAATATTCTTCAAATCAATAATCTACAAACCCAAAGGGTTTTGAAAAACCTCCAAAAAATTAGTGAATGTGGTAATGCTGTCACTAAGCGAAAAGGTGAGTCTTCCATCTACATCGCACAGTTGATAAAAGAGCTTGCCATGTTTCACATGTAGTCATTTTATACGAGCTGCCAAAGAGGGACGTTCATCTGCGTGTACTAGAACGATTTTGTAAATCGTATTGCTTGTGGCACTAAAACTGAATTCTAACCGCACAGCGCACTTACTATTCTTCTATTAAATTCTTCTGAAAGACTGGTTAGTCTGTCTATGAAAGTACCATCTCTATCACTTGACATACATGTGTTTTGACAGCTCGCAGTTTTCAGTAGCAGTTTGATCTGTCGCACTTTGAAAGTGCGGAGTCCAGGTTGGTGGGAAGTGCGCAATACTTTCCAGCGATGATGGAATAACAGAAGCAAGATGGCGAATTACTGTTTTATACCATGTGCATGAGCCTACGATTATCGTCCTGAATCACAAGACAGTTATCTGCAAACCGTCCTTTTTAGAACGAATATTTAATGGAAAAAGCATTGAATTAGAAAATTCCTTTTATTAGCTTGTCTTATATGGGAGCTTAAATGTGTGCTTGTTAATGATGTATCAGTGAACAATAACATTAAAAGTAACAACGTAATACGTGTGTGCCCTGAAAAATGATGCGAGATTGACACGATGAAATAAATTTGTGCATGGTGTTCGCTACCCTAATAAACATTGTATGATTTAAGAGCCTAACGACCTGTTCAGGGAATCATCCAAACAATATGTGGAATCGTTGCACTATATGGGTTAAAGTTCGTATATAATATTTTTTTGGTGTATATACAACGGTTCGTTCAGGCACTTTCTAACTAGAATCGGTTGTGTCACTGGAGCGGGAATACGAACTGGAACCAGCCAGAATTCCAGTTCGTTTCCGGCTGAGCTTAACTGGGTTATTGACAACCAACGGGAGAAATGTCAATTATTCTTATTTATATGAATGCATACTAAAATACACAATTGAAAACATGTGGTATTCATTAGAACATTGTTACGTATTTCATAAGATTACCTTATGGAAACGGTTACTACTATTATGTTTTTAATACCATTGTTTAGAAATTATATAAATACCTATTAATTTTAGTAAAAATTCATTCGGTTATTGTTAGGAATTTCATAAGATTGCCTAATTTAAAGAATGAGCTGAAAACTTCCCCTCCAAATCATAAGACAATGTGATGAATTCCGTTCATAACCTTTATGTCTGAGTCATCTCGGATAGAATTTTACAATAGCATTTACCCTACAAACAATCATAAAACAATAAATATTATAGTTATTACTGTTTCAACATTGTTCGATGCCAAGTTCTCACAGTAGATTTACAATAAAATTTCATGTAACAATAAATTTCACTGTTCTGCAAAAAAACTTATACAGGGCATTCGCATTAAATTTGACTTTTTTCGAGAAAAAAATATATGGAGAAAAATTGATTTGTTTAATGTTTACATAACCACCCCCCCCTTTTTGTCATTGTCATTTCTCAGCCCACACCCTGGCAGACGTTCATCCGCCCATCTAGACTCTGTCAAGATGAGGACCTACAAAGCCTAACTGTTCGTATGTGCTAGTCCGTATAGCACACCAGTTTCTTCCACAAGTAGGCGCCGGCTGTTAACCAGTCCCACAAGTTTCAGATACATTACATAGAGGATAGTTGGAGACAGAAAATGAAGAGATAGTAAAGAGATTTTGGTTTGCTGAAACGAGACAAGAAAAGCAAAATAATTGTGATCAGTTTTTTTTTTTTTATCGGGCAGATGGGATTGCAGCTTAACGTAACGTCAAGTTCTCTATTTTGTCTGGTTCAATGTATCCTGCTCCTAACAACGCGTGCTAAGTCGTCAGTGATGCAATTAAAACTTCGCATTGATTCCGCTTCTATTTTCTTCCTGATCTCCTCATGGGTCCCCTAGGTCAGAAGCGGATCAATCGACTGTTAAGTAAATTAGAGATCGCAGTCAGCCGTGATGTCCGCGAATTTCATACATACATACAAACTATTTGGCGCAAGTTCAGAGCGTGTAACGTCGTGTCATCTAGTCTGTCATCCTATGGAAAATAATCCTACCATCGCCTTGGGGTCAACGTCATATTGGCAAATTTTGCATTGAATCCGCTTCTATCTCTTCCTAATCTCCTTTTTGTCTCCTAGGTCCGAAGCAGATCAATCGACTATTAATTGAAACGGTAAACATACTAGCAGTATTAGTCCTTACTCGCGAATACTTTTCCTTCAACTGTGCTGTTCTTCTCTATCTTATAACATAACTCGATTATCCCTGTTCTAGTCAATATACATATTCATTACATTATGGACCGGGCAAATCCTTAATTTTCTATTATTATTATCCTGAGTAGCTATACCAGTGAAGGTATTTTAGGATTTCGCAAAAAGAATCTCTGCCAATAAAGGCGTAATAAATATTTATCCACTATTAACCATAAAGTTTGCTCGAACCGAATGTCCGCCTGGTTCGACTCGAATAGACCACACCGACCCGAAAGGGTTGCTTATCATTTCTGAGAGCCGGTGTGCTTGGTCGAGTTTAGTAATCATAAGAACAAGTCCTGAATAATTAACTATCTCTTAGGTGCCAGTCCTGCACTCCTTTCCTGAACTAGCCTCATACTCACGATCAAAAGAGTCGACAACTAGTAGGATCCACATGTCCCCCACCCAAGTGAATTGATCAACTTGCAAGTAGGAGCACATATCTACCAACCAGCCAAGAAGACTTCCGAATCAATGAGAATGGACCATGCCAGTCGAAGGCCACAGGCCCAGCGCCATCTCGTACAGTGTCATTGTCATTTCTCAAGATGAGAACCTACAAAGCCTAACTGTTCGTATGGGCTAGTCCGTATAGTTTTTGGTTTGCTGAAACGAAACAAGAAAAGCAAAACAATTGTGATTAGTATCGTAGCTATAATAAATAAATAAACGATTTCTCCTCTGTTGTCGGTTTCCCTGTTCGCAGTCCTCCCTCCTGTTCCTGATCTGTTTGGGCCACTGGCTTTCCGTTTCCTTGGCCGTCCGGTTCTCCCTCACACATCGTAGCAGGAGAAACAAATAAAAAGACAAAACAAAACAAAATGAAAATAAATGGACGTCTGCTATCTGTGCCTAAATTGATGTTGCTTCTCAGTTTTGCACGACCCAGGGGGGACTTGGCCTTGATCCCAATGCTCTGTCACCGATGTTGCGTGATATTCGTTATGGAATATTCTTTGTTTGGGGGCCATTCATAAACAATGTTGTACTTTTTTTTATCCCTGATCCGCTGATACGTCTAAAATTCATTTTTAGTTTTTTTATCTCGTTACGTGACGCTCTTCCCCTATTGTCAATATCCAACATCATTTATGAATGGTCTCCTGGTGATATATTTAGAGCAGACAATCCAATGAAAAATAGGATTGACAGGATTTTAGTGCGCTCTTGGCACCTTGTGTCACATCTTCATGTTTGTTATACATATTAAGAATACCAAAGCATGCGATGTGATGACCGGAAGATTAGAGAAGCAACTCCTCCCCTTCCCCCCCGTTTACATAACCACCCCCCCCTTTTTCACTGTAAAAGTATTTTACATTGAAATTTACTGTAAAAACGTTAAAGTTTATTGTTTTTGTATTGTAGCATAACACTAAAACTTACTGTAAATTATTGTAAAATTACTGTACTGTCACAGTGAAACTCATGGTTTTCTTACTGTATATTTCTATTCGGGATAAGCCATTCATATGGAATTTCAAAGCAGATTTTGCTTGGTGCAGCCAAAAAATATCCCCCGCGGTAGTGCGCCGCCGCCGATATTTCTCGTTGGCACACACCTCTAATTGACAGTTCTCGTAAGATTGGAATGACATTGACAGCTAAATAGTAAACAAAATATTTAGCTGAGATCCAGCCTCTTTATTTTGCACTAAGGAGGCTGAAACTTAAAGCAAACAAAAAAAAGGAGGCTGAAACTCCATTCAGTGTCTTTAAATATTTTCCACAAATTTATTCACAGCGTCGGAAGAAAGTTTACCACACACGTAATGGCTGAGGTAATTACCACTTCTCGCGTTGTTATGCCGGAATGTTGCCGTTGTTGTTTAGTGGAAGAGAACGACATGGTCTTTGTGTTTGATATCCTGGATGAGTTCGACAGTAAGATATGCGATTTGATTGGAAGTTGCGGCGGAGTCAAGGTAAGTAATAAATAAGAAAAATCCAGATAAACTGACTAACCGTTTTATAGATTACAGAAAATGACAATTATTCTAAAAATATATGTGGCGATTGTTTAAACGATTTAGCCAATACAGCACGGTTCCGTAAGCGTTGCCTTAAGGCGGAACGAATTCTCCAAAATGCTATGAAATTCACCGATGTTGTCGGAGTAAGTCAATCACTAACACAAAATTCTCACGGGTTGAAAGAGGTGATCGTAGAAGAAATTAAACTAGAAGACGATTACCCGATAGCGGAAACTTTGAATGATATCCAAAACCCACAAGATGAATGCGAATCAACTATTGAATATGTTGTAGCGGAAGACCCTAATGCACTAGGGTTTCATGAATTTGATTACGATAACTTGATCAGTAGTAATAATAGTGAATTCGAAGAAATAGAGACAATCTACGATCAAACGGAGGTTCTAGATCAATTCGATATCCAACCGGAAAATATTGAATCCAGTGAGCCAATTAGAACACAACCGCTGCAGCTTAATTTTATTTGTATGGAATGCGGAGCCGGGTTCGCAATGCAAAAAAATCTTGCCAAACATCTTATTAGTCATGAAAAATTTATCTGTGCTGTTTGTTTAACGGTATTTGATAGGTCAGTGGATTACAGTGTTTTTAGAATGTAATTTAACGGATGGCCCTCATTCCAGTAATAAAGATCTTCGATCACATGAACCAATTCACGCGACACAAAGTGATACCATTGACTCTCTGATTGATCACGATGAATGCACAAATCATCAACATTTTAAACATGATCCTAAAAAGCGTCATGTGTGCGTTTACTGCAATAAAATGTTTGCATCGAATTCTGCCCTGTTGGCTCATGTCCGTGTGCACACACAAGAACGGCCGTTTCCATGCACTTACTGTATGAAGCGATTTCGGACGGCAGGCGCACAGGAACTGCACGAACGACGCCACAGTGGCGTGAAACCATACCGATGCGACATATGTAGCCGGGGATTTGCCGAAAGCAGCAACTTGAAGGTATGGACTAGTTTTATATTAGTAAGCGGTCGTAATAATCTATTCATATTTTGCAGGTGCATCGAAGAATTCACACGAAAGAGAAACCGCACGTATGCACCGTTTGCAGTCGGGCATTCTCAAGGGTATTTCTGTTGAAAATTCATCAGCGAACTCATACCGGTATTTTTGGAATCTCCTGATGTAACTTAATAATGAAATCATACTTCCTATGCTTTTCTACTTTTCCAGGGGAGCGACCGTTTTCCTGCTCTGACTGTGGCAAATCATTTACGCAGCAGGGAGACCTGTGCGCTCATAAACGTATTCACACCGGGGAACGACCGTTCAAGTGCAATATGTGCGACAAAAAATTCATCAAAAGCAGTGGCTTGAGGCAGCATATGAAGCAGCACGGGAAACAGATGCAACATGTATCTGTGATAGGAACTTTGGTATACCCTCTGCTTTAGTATAACCATATCACTAAAAATGATAATGGCTTTGTTTTGGTAGGAAAACTCCGATAACGGTTTTGTGGATATAGATTCAAAATAGTACATGAGGGAGCCATTATGGAAAATGTAAAATCACTGCCGGATGTATCTGTTAATATACACTCCTTTCATTAAAAAATTGAGTTTTCTCTTTCGGAATTTTTATGAGCATGAGCACGAGCATGATTACCGTACAATTCGTAGTTGCTGCGTGATTGACCAGAACAGGCGAAATTGCCCAGACAATCAACGAATGAGGCCTGCGAGTAACTATGCATCCTCAATGTGCAAGCTTCGAGAATTCTATAATTTGAAATGCCAATAACGTCGCCAGCCACTTCTTTACAGTCATCGGGGAAGGGAAGGAATGTTAGTGTAAAATGGTGACCGTGTATACCTCTGCATCTCCACATTTGCCACGGGAAGAAGTTTTTGTTTTTCGAAAAACAGCGATTAATTTTAATGTAAATTGTGGTATTATTAATAATGACAACTATGTATTGGCTTCTTTCTCCGCGGACGATTGATTCTTATGTTATAATTATTCGCGCGCGTTGTTACGCTATCTAATGCATATTTTAAACGGCATAAAATAAGACCTACCGAAACGACTAAGTGTATGTCAGATATACAACCGATGACATATGCGCGTTTTTACGCAAATTACTAGAGCAAGATTGAAAACAATAAGAACAAAAAGAAACTAACTTGTCAACCCTTGCGTCAATAATCAAGCTGCAATATTTTCTTACTTATGAAGAAATATGGTTAACGTGACAGTAATATGGTGCATGTACTACTTCAAAGCATATGCAAATACTCAATACAATAAGAACAAATAATATAATTTATTGATGATTTAATGGACTTTTAGCCCTGTATAGACAACCAGGGCCGAAGGTGGTGGCTAGCGGGTTTCATGTATCCTTGACCTGACGGACGAAGCTAGGCTGCGTTGAACACAGGCAATGCAGATCCAAGGTCATCATTGAAATGATGTTCTGCGTTTGAGATGCACTTCACCCCGTTGCCTGATGAATACCTGTAGCTATTGCGTGTGACTTTGTATGTATAAATCTAATTGTGAGTCCTATAGTGGTGTTTGCGTGGAAGGTGTTAATTTTAGCGTTCGAGTCCAGTGGTGCATATTAGAGTGGGACATGGTTATATGAAAAAAATAAAATTTGGCTCCGAGTAACTTTTTGGGTCCCATTTAGCTCCCAGAACAACTCTGAAAATTTTTAGCTCGATCGGAGAAACTATATTTTTGCGCCCACTGTTTAAAGTTTACATGGGATTTCGTATGGGGAAATTGTCTTTTGCAAATTAATTCTTCCAAGAGTCGCCCGTTATCTCCTAAAAATAAATAGATGTCTGATTTTTATAGGAAATTTGTCAAGGAAACAAAGTCTAGAAGACTGCAAAACAATCTGATACTTGTGGAAAAAGTTATTCAGCAAAAACTGATTGATGCCCTGAAGATTGATGAAAATTTCACTTTTCATAGCATCACTGCTTTTGACGGTCTAATTATATACAAAAATTTTAACTTACTCTTATTATGTACAAAAGAAGCCTCAATTTATCCCTCAAAACCTTGCGAAGTGGCCAAATAGTATAGATAAACGATTTAGACATTAAGAGAGGATTAAAACAAAATTGCATATAATTGGACAACCAACAGCAGTGGTGCTAGAAAAAATGAATATTTTATCAATCGTCAGAACATCAATCGGTTTCTGCCTAATAACTTTTTTCTCAAGCGTCAGATCGTTTCGTGGTTTTCGAGACTTTGTTTCTTTGTTAAATTTCCTATAAAAGCCACGTAACGATTTATTTTTAGGAAGTAATGGACGACTCCTGGAGGAATTAATTTGTAAAAGTTAATTTTCTCATGCAAAATCCCATGTAAACTTTAAACAGTGGGCGCAAAAATATAGTTTCACCGATCGAGCTAAGAATTTGCACAGCTGTTCTAGGACCCAAATGGTACCTAAAAAGTTGCTCGGAGCTGGAATCTAATTTTTGTCCCACCCTAGTGCATATCCGTCTGGATTGGCGTGGGTGCTTGCTAATTGCGTAATAATGTGATCGCGATGGACTCGGGCGTTTGTATGTTAACGTGTTTGTCGCTTGCGCTAGTGTGTATGTGACTTTGCGTGTATAAATTCGATTTCATAATCGTGTTGCCCTTCGCACATTCGCGTGTATTCTTGAATGATCATGCGGACCGTCATTCTGATATTTCGGTGTTTTCGGTGAACGGTTCAGATTCTGACAGATTCTGACAGGGAGTGAATTACCCCATATCATGTCGCCGTTTTGTCCAGTGGATAGGAGAGCATTTTTTTAATTGGTCTAGGGCACAGCAAATTTTTTATTGATGTCTCAAAGGCCTTCATTCATATTGTTATTGATATTATTATTGTTATTTATCAGTGTGCAATCGGGCTGTCTCAACAACCTATTTCTGCAACCTATGTGCATTAACTGTACACCTACCGTCTCTCCGTTGCACTTGACAGTGTGGGGGTTATTCCGAACAGTCACTTTAGGTGAGGTGACACTCTTTCTCACTCGCACGATCACCGAAGTCACCTAAGGTGAGACGAGTCACTCACATGACTCTCTGTCACGGTATTCTGGTGTGTCACCGCATTCTGTTAGTCGTTTTAGGTGACAGCAAAGTAAAGAAAAAAAAGAGAGATGACGATGGTAAAAATAAACGTTGTCGTTGTCCGTTTAAATTTTGATTAACTGGTATTCGTCGTATTTGTTACTTTTCAAGTAATTGCATAATATATTATAACTATTCGTAGTAATGTTGTTAATTTAAAAAATTAATACGGAAAAGCTGACTAATATGTTTGTATTTGTAAAAACCACTGGCAGCAATATCAAAAGGCGGCATGAATTTTTAAAAAGTATAAAGTAAAACAAGCTCATTGTGTATTACGAAGATTTGATTTTTCAAACGTATACAGTTCGATCGCATCCGACTCGGGTCGTTATATTGAGAATCCAAATCACATTCGTTCGAGAAGTGATCCGTCGTAATGCAGAATAAGCTCTTATGAACAAAATTATGCCAAAATTCTACTCTACCATGAAGTTCTTTTTCGGATGACAGGTTTCGTACGTACAGGTTCCTTGGATACAGAAACTCGGAAATAGATTTTTCTGCGTTTTTACGTATAAATCTTATTTCATTAACAGTTCCATGTACACTAGGTTGATATGGAATAACTAAACATTAAAAGGTATCATTCAACACCGAATCAGCCTTTTTTGCTTTGATGTTGCTAATGTGGTCGTTAGCCTGACATCCCGGATGATTTCGTCGACGATAATTTGATCTCATTCAGCCCAAATTCTATTTGGTAGAGTGAATGAACACGGTGTGCCATTGAATTGGTGCAATATTTTGCTGCTTGAGAAATCTATTGATTGGGAATCTGTTATTTCGTAGGGATAACACCGTCTGGTCTGTTATGGTAAGCGAGAGACTAGATTTTTTGTGAGACCAGAACAGTTTATCTAGAACCGAATAATGTCCTGTTTTTCACCAATTGTAAATAAAAAACCGCTCTAATCTAGGTCGTGATCTGATTGTGGTGGCGACTGCTAATTTAAAGCAATTAGTTTTGATCATACGGATTGCTATCTTATGAATCTGGAATGAAAGTTGAGCCCAAGTCGGCTGCGTACCAGGCAATACCAACTACGTTAACAGTTTGTATATTTTCCTAAAATCGAATGTTCATTTTTTTCTTGTTGATATATTAGTATGACAAAATACCATTTAAATTTAGATCAACATTTGGAGTTATTATTTGAGCCATTTATTATACGTTGGCGCATCGTTTAACTTTTCCCCACTGAAAACAGGAATTTAGTAGAAATAGCAATTATTTTTATTAGATAAGGTAAATGTTCCTAAATCATAATTTGTGCTTATAATGATGTGGTACTACTACCTATAACAGTAGGTTCAGCAACCACAATCGATATACAATGGACAGTGGTTCAGAACGACAATTTATGGGGAAAATGCATTTTCGGCAAAAACTTTTGATTCAAATTTTTCATCTTCAGAAGTATTTTTGTAAACGATTTGAATTTTATTTTATTGTACCATTCCAGCAAACACCGAAAAGTCTCGATACATTCTGCATGTGTGCCTGCAAACTTAAACATTTTGTATTAAATGATGGCTGATAAGCCGTTTTCGCGGGGAATGGAGAACAGTGAGTCTACCCGAATAGAAATGTACAGTAACAAAACCTTGATTTTCACTGTGACAGTACAGTATTTTTACAATAATTTACAGTAAGTTTTAGTGTTATGCTACAATACAAAAACAATAAACTTTAACGTTTTCATAGTAAATTTCAATGTAAAATAGACTTTTACAGTGAAAAAGGGGGGTGGTTATGTATCTTAACATTTAAAAATCAGTTTTTCTTCATACATTTTTTTCTCGAAAACAGTAAAATTTAATGTGAATGAACTGTATCAGTTTTTTGCTGAACAGTGAAATTTATTGTTACATGAAATTTCATTGTAAATCTACTGTGAGAACTCGAACATCGGCATCGAACAATGTTGAAACAGTAATAACTATAATATTTATTATTTTATGATTGTTTGTAGGGTAAATGCTATTGTAAAATTCTATCCGGGTATTTATGTAAGCTATTCAAGCTACGCTCAATGGAACTATCCAAGTCATTTCTGGTTCACATACATTTGGAGCAACATGTTGCAAGATGTTGCTTCAAGCTGTCCTCAACCCCTATTTGACAGTTTTCACTCCGTTGTCTGACGTATTCTTGTTGGTCACATAATTAGCGTTTCTGCATTAGAATCGTCAGATAGCCTTTGTTGATTATAAGATTATGGAATATGTATAAAGTGATTAATGTCATTTTGCTCCTTGACCGTCTCATATACGAGTTCAGAAAAAAATTGAGGTTTCGATGAAATGTCGGAAGAGTTGAGCGGTAAACGATTTTTATAAGAGGGATTGAGACACTTATTACCACTAATTATGCACTAATGCATATATAATTTCAGGAACTGTACGGGATGGCGTTCGACTGGCATGGTCTATTCTCATTGGCTCGGAAGTCTTCTTGGCTGGTTTTGGTAGATGTGTGCTCCTACTTGCAAGTGGGTGGCTCAATTCACTTGGGTGGAGGACACGAGGATCCTACTATTTGTCCACATTTTTGACCTTTGGTGTGAAGCTAGTTCAGGAAAGGAGTGCAGGACTGGCTACTAAGAAATAGATTAGTATTCAGGACTTGTTTTTATGGTTATTTGGCTCGCACAAGTACAGCAGCTTATTGAAATGCTGAATTTCCTTTTCGGGTCGGTGTGATCTATTCGAACCGAAACAAATAGACCTTTGATTCGAGAAAACTTGGGTAAACACGGAAAATATAACCAAAATTATTTATGGGCAGAGATTCTTTTTTTTTAAAGCACAGGACATAGCAAGGAACCTAAGTAACCATAAGCATTGAATCAACGATCATTGGACGGTGATTGAACCATTGCACAATATTGTCTATATATTTGCACTAATGTTATTGTTATTTATCAGTGTGCAATCGGGCTGTCTCAATAACCTATTTTTGAAACCTATGGGCATTAACTGTACGCCTACCGTTTCACATGTCAGTGTGTGCAGAGCTTTATGCACCGCGCAGCCGGCTTCCCATGAGCGTTATGGCGGCTCAGAGCCTGTCCTTCCATGTTGCTTAGGGATACATTGCTCCTATGCACATCCACACATACAGGCATACATTCATACATACGAGGTTACACTCCTACATACATACATATTTGACGCGTTTGTTTCAGAGAGCGTGTAATGTGTCATTGAGTCTGTTCAATTCTATGGAAAATAATCCGACCATCGCGTTAGAGCCCACGTCATAGTGGAAAATTCCGCATTGAATCCACTTCTGTCTCTTTCTAATACGGTAAACATAGTAGTCGCAGTGTTAGTTCTTACTCGCGAATACTTTTTCTTGCGACTGTGCTATTACACATTCATCTTATAACAGAATTCGATTATCCATGTTCTAGTAAATATTCACATTTGTCCTCAATTTTTTCTATCATCATTATGCTGAGCAGCTAGACGGGAGAAGACGTTTTAGAGTTTCACAAAAAGAATCTCTGCCCGTAAAGGACATGAGAAATATTTATCCACGATTCCCCAAAAATTTTTCTCGAACCGAATGTCCATCTGGTTCGACTTAAACAGACCGCATCGACCCGAAAGGGTTGCTTACCATTTCTGAGGGCCGGTGCGCTTGGTCGAGCTAAATAATCATAAAAAAGTCCTGAATAAATAACTGCATATTTCTTAGGTGCCAGTCCAGTACTCTTGCCCGAACTAACCCATACCCAAGGTCAAGTTGACAACTAACAGGATTCACATATCCCTCTATTCAAGCGAAAATATATATCCATTTGTAAGTAGAAGCACACGTCTACCAACCAGCCATGAAGACATCCGAATCAATGATAATGGACCATGCCAGTCGAAGGTCACAGGCCTAGCACCATCCTGTACAATCCCTGAACTGTTTGAGCTGGAATAATAATGTGTGTTAGTGCTACTTACAGATTACATTTCAGGGGTAGTGTCTCACTTCCTCTTTCAAAACGTGATGCATACGAAGTTGCAGCTTACCGCTGCTCATCTCTTCTGGTATTTCGACACCGACAGTCATAGAATCGATATCTCTGTCATCGAATCCGCCATTTCCTTTGAAACTCTGCTGTCTGAAGCGAAAAAGACATATCACTTCATACATATTCCCCAATTTTAAAATCAACAAAGACTGTCTACCTTTTAAAAAGCAGAAACGCTAATGATGTGACCATCAAGAATACGTCAACCAACCTTAATTGACCCCTTTCCACACCAGTTTGGCCTTACCAAGCCGTAACGTGGATGGTGGCGTGAAAGTTGAGGTTGAAAACAGCTTGAAACAACATCTGACGTTACTCCAAATGTATGAGATCCAAGACTGACTTGAATAGTTCCATTGAGTCTAGTTTGCATACCTTACATAATTAGACTCACTGTTTTTACAATTTACAATGCAATGAAGCTCAGTCGGGATTACACATTCTTATCACGATGACAAAATTCTTTTGTTTTATAAAGGTATTCTGAAAATGCGTGCATGCGTTGTAAAGTTCTTACACGGGCGGCGACTACAAAAACTCAGAAACCAATTTATCCACTATTCTAAAAATTTTCCTGCCACAAAATCCAATTTGCCAAGAAATATACTGCCCATAATCGCAAGTCAGTCCCATGTTCTATGGGATTCCCTATCTACACGGGACTTACTTGCGATTATAGGCAGTATAGTGAGTGAAAGAAATTGTTTTTAGCGAAGACATGCTTGAATTCGCTGCACACAATTATGCGAAAAGGTGATTCGAAAACGACATTAACCTAGAAGTACTAGATTTAACGGGAAACGTAAATTCTTCCTCAATTATCGTACTGGACTACTGTAACTGATCGCAATGGTAGTCAAATGTAGTCCCAATGGGTGGGGAGAAACCATATATTTACTAAATGTTAACAACTGTTCAAATCGTTTCAATAGTCCCTCCCAAACTCAATATTTAAATTTTAAACGGTAAATATTCAGTCAGTCAACATAGAAAGTCTGAAATAAAGCATCTTAATCGGTCGTAGTTCTTCATACAAACGCACAATCCTCCAAAAAGCTTCGAAAAAAGTTCCATGGGGCCCCTGCAACAATTCATGTTCATAATACGTCTGAAAAATGCGGCAATGGCCATATAGAGTAAATAGGTACATCAATTTTGAGATACTGTTTCCGTCATTAGTGATGTTTTACATTTATACCATCATAATAATGTTATCAATTTGTTAGTTAACACTATTTGCCTATTTTCAATAGGAACTCAATTTTAAAAATACATATATGGTGGGATATGCTTCGATTTTTGTACTCCTGCATCAATAGTAAAATATGAAAAATACAATCCATGCATGCTTATGTAACACACTAATTTCATAGACCAGCTATCACAGACTTAAGTTGTCGGTGAACTATACAAGGAGCAACATGGAATTTGCCTGTCTTTCTCTTATCAGTCCTAGTTCTGACACGGCAACATATTGTGCCTTGCAGGATAATCGCTCGAAATGCGATTATATGAAAGCTCAATTGAGATAGGCGCGTGACAGCCGCCTATATAAATGTATAGGCAGCTTTTTCCTTGAAGCTTTCGAAAAGCACACAGCTGGCACAAAAATAAAGCTCCACTGAAATCTGCTTGCGGAGCAACTGCGGCTATATTTGATGCGCCTTTCAGACGCCCGCAATGTGAGATTTTATTATAAGCGCGACAATAAAAGACAATTGATAGCGCGCCGCAGCAGAAGACGTAACGTTAATCTACTTCTATCGCTAGAGAACACCGTGTAAAAACAACCACTCATTGCATGGGCAGAAATCCGGTATCAGAATTTTATAGAAGTAAGCGGATAAACCCGGAACTTTAGGTATGATCCTAAACCTTAAACCAGATCTGAAAACCTAACAAACAAAATACGCCCCCTGTTCCTGAAGACCAAAACAAGGCATTCCATTACCACCCTAGAACGTCAATACTAGGCGTTGGGACTTAAGCAGGCCCCTTTCGGAATCGCAACGACTATCCCCGGGGGATGAGAGCAACCGCGAACCCACAAACAAATAACCAACATTAATTTATTTTCCCCTAGAGCTATATACTCTTAAAAATGATCCATGCAGTAATGGAACATGCTGTTAGCCCTTAAATGCATGGAACTCATTTTTCCTTGGTACTCATTTTTCTGGTTGGATACAATCTATACCTCTTGTTAAGCCTTTATATCAAGAAATCCGATATGTTGCAAAATGGCAACAGTATGAATTTAAGGGCTAGATCCCATAAATACATCACTTCAATTGACTTTCAATGCCGAAAAGTAGACACGCATTCCCAATCATCTATATTGTTTGAGTGCCTAAACAAAATATATGTTACAAAATGAAGCCGATTCCATGTTCCAATCACATTGTGAAAATTGTATTAAGAAGTTTCATTTTTAACTGGCAAATACTATCCACAGACCAACAGGAGTGCAAACAAAGCTTATTTTCAACAACCATTTAATTGTTACGAACTGCTTCAAGCGTATCCTGAAAATGTCCCTTTTCCCGTTATTTATACCATCCTCCACATCCCAAAATAATATCCGAAAACAAATTTGTCACACAAGTCGTGTCTAATAAAAATGACTTTTTATTTGAAAATTATTACTTATAAAAAACAACAGTTATGTTGTTGTTATCTTTTATTTCATCAGTGCTTTTATGGTGGTTATCATAGCTGAGAATAATATAACTGAAGAGGATAACGTCCAAACCTTTAACACATTCCAGCAGATAGTTCCAATCTCAAAAATATTTCATATACCAGAGTCACTAAAAAACTGGTTAAATTCATTTCAATTGGTTAACAAAATTATAGAAACTAATACTTCATTACAAATTTCTAACAGATTTACAATATTTTTGTAGAGCTTCCACTGTTAAAATGTAAAAATTAAAATCAACCATTAAAATTAAAATTATCAACCGCCTCACCTCAGTTGCGTCGTTTTTCTTATTCCAAAAGTCACCTCATTGAAGTCACTTTCCATATTCCCTTAGTCACCTAATGTGACAAAATTTGTCACTTCGGTGACATCTCTCACTTTAAGCGAGGTGACTCGAAAATTTCCGATCACCTTAGTCACGTGAGATTTGTGTCACCTCACCGAAAGTGACCGTCAGAATAACCGTGTGCAGTGCTTTATGGTCACACCTACGTCCGCGCACCCGGCTTCCCATGAGCGTTTTGGCGGCTCAGAGGTGTCCTTCCATGTTGCTCAGGGATACCTTGGTCCTATACACATCCATGCATACAGGCTTATATTCATACATACAAACTATTTGGCGCAAGTTTAGAGCGTGTAACGTCGTATCATCTAGTCTGAGTAATTCTATGTATGATCCTACCATCGCCTTGAGATCTACGTCATATTGGCAAATTTCGCATTGAAATCGCTTCTGTCTCATCTTAATCTTCTCTTTTTCTCTTAAGTCCGAAGCTTATCAATCGACTATTAATTGATACGGTAAACACATTAGCAGTATTAGTCCTTACTCGCGAATACTTTTCCTTCAACTGTGCTGTTTCTTCTCTATCTTATAACATAACTCGATTATCCCTGTTCTAGTCAATATACATATTCATTACATTATGGACCAGGCAAACCCTTAATTTTTCTATTATTATTATCCTGAGGAGCTATACCAGTGAAGGTATTTTAGGATTTCGCAAAATGAATCTCTGCCAATAAAGGCGTAAGCAATATTTATCCACATAAAGTTTGCTGGAAGCGAATGTCCGCCTGGTTCGACTCGAATAGACCACACCGACCCGAAAGTGTTGCTTATCATTTCTGAGAGCCGGTGTGCTTGGTCGAGTTTAATAATCATAAGAACAAGTCCTGAATAAATAACTATCTCTTAGGTGCCAGTCCTGCACTCCTTTCCTGAACTAGCCTCATACTCACGATCAAAAGAGTCGACAACTAGTAGGATCCACATGTCCCCCACCCAAGCGAAATGATCAACTTGTAAGTAGGAGCACGTAAATAGTGTATGGTCCCTTGAAGCAACATCTGATGATCATGATACTTTGACCGGGAATGGATGATTCACTTGCGTCGGTAAATTAATAGTACCTTAATTTATCCAATCCGATCTTCCAGAATGAATACAATCGAATGCAAAAATTGAACACCGGATTTACCCACTATTCTATCATATGCGCCAGTTCAGCATCTATTCCCTGACCCAGCTGTCAAAAATACTTAGACGAACACATACACAGATAGACATACGACTAGCATGACAACCACTAACAGGGTTAAACAAAACATGAAAATTGGTAACTGGTTTTGAATTCTTCTTTCAAATTGTTAATTCTCAACTTTCATTCACTCAGCCAAGGTCATGCGTGTTCCCCACGCGCATTGAATACCTAGCGGATTAGTTTCCTATTTAATCAAATAAACACTAAACAAAGAAATTAGTTTGATGTCAGCTCGATTGGTATTAACAGGACGATCCCTTACAATGCCATCAAATCAAAGAACATTTTAAATTACATACGACAAAATATGTGCAATTCAGAATATAACGTCTTCATTTCGTTGCTTAATTATTTGCATTAAAATAAGATCAGAAAAAATAGTTACATAACCGAGGGGGTTCGATTTCAAAGATAGCGCTGTAGATGAATCTCTCTATAAAATAAGTGATAAGTGAAGCGGACGAAAATAGCTGACCACCGCCAGTTTTTTCTTTCGGGATGCTCTAGTGAATTGAAACACTACACTTAAACATATATCATCGCAGAAAATGCATGTTACTGAAAATGAATTAAATTTAAAGACATGTTTCAAACAAAAACATAAATGTAAAAAATTACTTCTTTTTAGGTATCAACAGTTATTTGTTGGAATTCGAATGTGTAGGAGGTAACGCGTAGGATAATATCATTTGATTCAAAACAGACTCACCTGATGTGGCTCTAATATTTGTATTTGAAGTTCATTTTGAACAAGTACTGACAGTTGACCTGAGCCACGTCGTATACAATATATTCGTTGTACAACAGCGATGTTTGTAGTTTTGATTCCAAAACGACACCTTTGCCATACGGAATCTCGACGCCATCTGGACGAACATACGTATCATTTGGATCCGGTTGGGTGCGACCCACACCTTTGGTGCTGTGCTTACCAGTGGGTAGCTTCGTTACGTAGTGAGCGTTAGTGTATTCTACAGTGTCACCCAAAGCCACTTCGCACAACAACATAAGACCGGTTGAGTTCAGGGAACTTGTGCAACAGTAATTGGCCGACTTGGACACCATGTCAGCGAAATAGATACCCTTACCAAACATGTAACCAGTGACCGGAGCTTCTGGCGGAGCAATCTTCAATCCATGCGTTAATATTCCAACATAATTGGTTAGACGTGATCCGTGCCACAATAGCTTGCGGTTGTGTAACTTTTTGAATGGTTTGAAGCGACGTTCTTCGCCTTTGCGTTTGATTTTGAATATTTCGGAAATCTCCAACTCATACGCGGTGTGTGTTGCAGCGTGCGTATTCTTCACGTACTTCTCGAGTACTTTGAACTCTTCCGAATCTCGTTTAAGTGTTTGCATCTCTGTTTTCAACTGATCATAGTGAGCATCCAGCGGGCTTACAGTTTCATCCGTTTCAGCATTCAGCAAACTATACGCAATCTCAATCTCAACCAAACTTTCCAGCATGTCCTGTTTTTCCTTGACTTGCTCGACAGTGTCCAAAATTGTCGGAGTTTCTACTCCGAAATTATGCGGAATCAAGGTATAGAATCGATTAGAAGCATCAATAAACTGCGCATTGCTGCCACCATCCACGATCAAATTTGAAATCTCATTCAGCACCTTCATCGCCGACATAAGCTGGTTTTGGGATAACTTTCCCAGTGGCATCTTTTCCATATCGAGCTCAAATTCTAACATCACCTTTTTCATGGTGTCGACATCGAACAGCATTTGCACTAAATCCTGCACGGCAGGTTCCAGCTTGGATTTAATGTTGTTGTTTTGGGTCAGTTTTTTGCTCTTCTCATCGCCATAATCGATATCTACCGGATAGTACAAACCGTTTCGTTTCTCGATTGTTCCGCTGCAGTATGACTCCCACGAGTTGCCAGTTTTATCCTTGAAGTGATGCTTGAACGAAGCAATCGCATCGACCAAAGTGGCACAATCTTCCAGCTTATTGCCACCAATGGTTGTTCCGATGCGACCCCAGGAGCGGAAAAACCAGTAACTGTAAACAATACACAAATATATGAGAGAAAGGCTAGTTTAGTAAAATGAAAGCACAGAGAACAGACATCCATGATCGAACATAAATATTTAAAAAACGTGTGTAAACATTTGAATTAATATACGATAAACACTAGCGCCACCACACCAACCTATCCCAACTATCCGTCAAATCCATTCCGGAACCGGTTCGAATGAATCCAAGTATGATATCTTGCTCAAAGAAAACAACAGATTCCGACTCTATCGGTTGATGCATTTGAGCTGGAATTCATGCTGGAAGTCCGAACCGGTTCCGGACTAATTTGACTGGGTAGAGAAATAGCCGCTGTCAATTCTGTCAAACTCAGCCACAAAAAATATGATGACAGTAGCGCACCTGATTTGGATATCCCAACTACCTTCGAAACCGTTAGAGATTTTACACAAGTTGAATGCTGAAGATGGACGTCTGTTCTCTGTGATGAAAGTTTCAAAAGCTAAAACCTAAAATCAATTAGTTACCTTTGTCCCTTATCCGATCGCAACACCTGCATTTTGAAGAACGAATTTTTATCCGTCTGAATATCGATTTTATTCAGAACGCAATTGTAAACCTGCTTCCCGTCCTTATACACGTGTGCCTCGTCATCCAGACCAGAATCGGGATCAACGGCCAAACCGCCCTTGAGTTTCAGGGTCACCTTCGACGGAACCGACTTGGTGTAAATACTCTTTTTCGACTTGGACTTTTCCTCGTCCTGCGGAATACGACTGTGCGGATCCGAGCCCCAATCGCAAATAGACTTACTGGTAATATAGGAAAGTGCACCGCCGGCCTTGGAATCTTCTAGAAAATCTTCCGGTACCACTTGAATTTGCATATCTTTAGCTTCCTGCATGCGACTACCCATTCTTGTAACCTCCTGCGGTGTGGAAATGATAGCCGCGATAGTGTTGGTAATTTTTGTTGATACTTTGCCACCTAACTTTTGGATCTTGTCCTTCAGTTCATCCTTCGGAGTCACTGTCTTACCAAGAATCACAAACTGAAGATTGTAAAGCGGTGGTTTCTCACGCTTAACCCTTGGCTCCAGGGCTTCTTCTTTCTTGACCTTTTTCATGGTTGTATTTAGACTGGGTGGTACGTACTTGATTACCCTATCGCTTACCACAGATTTGTACTTTTCCAAAAAGGGAAACGCTTTTTTAATTTCCGACGGAACCTTCGTAGCAACACGTGGCGGCTTCTTATCCGTATTTAGGCATTTAACCCATTCCGTAAGATTACCCTCGCATGTGTAGGCAGATTTCTGCAGAACATACTGTCCGTTGCATTTGGGACAAGGTTGTAGTGCGCCAAAGGTCAAGATGTCACACACTCGCTCCATACAGGCATCGAAGCCTTCGGGAATCGACTGCTTGTTACGCTGCAAAATACTTATCAAATCATTCTTTTTCACATCAAGATCCTTAAGTTTATCGCGAATTTTGTAAAATGCTTTCAATTGCGCGGAATAGAGCTTCTCATCAATCGCTTCCTGAGCAGAGTCTGCTTCGTCCTTAGGCTCAGCTTTCAATTTCTTGGCGGGAATTTCCGCCACACTGATGGCCGGTAGTAAATTCTTCACCTTCTCTTTGTCTTCCTTCTTCATCGAACGAAATCCCGGCAGCATTTCACCTGTCTCGAAATAACCAAGTTCCGAGCGCACCTGAGAAAATACGTCAATAGTCGAATGATTTTGTAATTTATAATTTATTAATCGTACGCTAACTTGTTACACATGTTTGATTTATGTACAGGAAGTTAATTTTGCTCTTATTGGTTACCTTTTCGACTTACCTGTGCAAAGCATTCGATATGATGCCACAGTGCCTGTCCACCGTACTTCATACCGATCTCGGTGGTGTAATCCACCTTTTTGATCCGAGGTTCATCTTTCAAAATTTTAATCTCGCACCCACGGCACATTGCCCTCCCGGAGGATGCATACTCGATACCGAAATCCTTGAGAGCCATTCCTTGCTCGGCTGTTCGCTTTTTGCCTTTACCCTTTCCTTTTCCTGATGGTGCCGCAACCACTACACTGCTAAGAGCGGCTGGAAAATCGAAAATTCATCGTCATCGATTTTTTAACTAAACATTAGCTAAAATCTTACCAATCTTATCGCGAACCCTTTGCTGATCCTCGTAGCGCAGTCCTTCAAAATGGGCCACATCGCCCTCCGTTGTAGGACGTAGCTTTTGGAAGAAGCACTTTTCATGGTACCACTGAGGCTGTTTCCCATCGTGAAAGGCCGACTGTACCATCGCCCCAAGGCGCAGTTCTTCTTTGTCGATTTTGTTCTTGCAAAGTTTGCACGAGGCCCGATTACTTTTCGCATATTCCGCTACGTACGGCAAATTGTGAGTGTCCATTTTAATAAGAGTCCACCGTAAAATTCACCTAAATATAATGTTGTGGATAAAACCCGGGAAGATAAGACGACTTTTAATTTTCGACGAAATACTAACAACACGAAATCACATGAAAAGAAAACAGAGATGCCAGGTACTTTTTTCAAATGTCTGCGATAATAATTTTAAAAGTCTGGGAAGAACAAAAAATGTCAGGAAAGCTAGTGTAACCAAAAGCCTTTATATTCAAAAATCTGCAAATATCTGCAACCAAACTAAGAAATCTGCAAATATCTGCAACCAAACTAAAAAATCTGCAAATATCTGCGTCATCGAAAAAATCTGCAGCTTAAATTAAAAGTCTGCCAATTTGCAGACTTGTCTGCAAATCTGGCATCTCTGAAAGAAAACACCATCCGAAAGATCCCGGCTTTTCAACAGATATAAGCAAGGCTGCCAGCGAGGTGTGTTGTTATTACATTTAGGTGTTTTTTTATTTATGTAACATTATGCCAAGTTTATTCTGTTTCGGAGATTTTTTTGGTTATAACATGGGTAGCATTATGAACATTATGAAAAATAGAATTAGAAGTTCACTTTTAAACATTTTTATATAATATATAAAAATGTTTAAAAAGGAACTATAACATTGTCTTTATTACAGTTGGCATATTATCAACTATAAATGGCAACTAGGTATTTCAAGAGCTTCGCTCAATGAGATATACTATGCAGCGAAAGTAATTTCTCTACCCCTATTTTTCTGTGAATTTATGACGTAAATTTGCGATTTCCATACGCTTTATTCGGTGTCTAATGTATTCAAATAAGACGTGCACACACAGCTGTTAAATGCAACTCATTGTGTCTTTTGGCGCGAAAATATATCAAGAATACTTTCTTAAAAGGTCCCAAATGTTTTGATATTGAAATCGACGTCAACACGCAACGAAATTTCTGATGATTAAACCAACAAAACGCATTATTGATTTCAAACGACATCCTATTTTTGATTCGAAACATATTGATTGTTAAATATACATTATTTTATTATTGAGCCAACAATATTATTTTTATTCCAACCAAATTTTATTTTATTTTAGTCTTGTGTACACGCAGAAAAAAGATTTGTAGGTTCAATAAAATGATGCATTAAATTCAATAAATTAAATTATTGGTCGGGAGACAATAAAATTATTTATTGAATTCAATAAAATTTATTGATTGTTTCAATAAAAAAAAATTATCGTTCCGTTTTTCAATAATTATTTTATTGAAATTAAAAGAAAATTACTAGATACTAAAAATGTATTTATTGAAAGCAAAAATTTGTTGTTGTTCTAATAAAAAAATATTTTCAAACCAATAAGTTTGTTTGTTAAAGTGATAAACAATAAATGATTGGATTCAATAACACATATTTTTGCTTTAAATATGCTAAATTTTTCTGCGTGTAGTAGTTAATAAGCATGTATTTTTCATCTGTCATTGACCAACCATAGAGCCATTTTTATATATATTTTTTGTCTTATTTCAAAAGATTTCGCAGCCTAGTTATGGCATATAGAAGACATTTGCAGGGCAAGAGCTACGATTATACTGACAATAGGGATCTTTAATTTGGAAAAATTGTGCCAGTTTTTCATATGTATTGGTAGCGGGTGTCCTTACGAGTACACTCATATCATTCTTAAACCTTAATTATTCTTTTATGATTTTTAAATTTAAAAAAACCAAATTAAACTCAATAAGCAAACTGACAGTTGTCCTACTAAATGACGTATCTGCAAATATCTCGTTCGCCTCATTGTTAACCGGGACAGCACCCCACACAGCATGATCTGGTACTTTGTCAATCCGCTAGCAACCTGCCATCCCAAGTTTCATTGCAAACTATGGTAGATCTGATAAGGCAACCTAGAGGGTCGTGCAAGTCGCATGGGTTTGGATGTGTTATTGTCCTAAAAGGAAACAAGCTAAAAAATGTGTTTTTCAATAGTTTCGGGCCAAAAAATTTAAAAAGGACTGAGATATTAACTCACGGTACTAATCTGCATCAGAATATGCCTTAACCCGCACACCCCTAAAGATCCCTATTGTCATTGGCTATTATAGGTAAGTGTCAATGTTAAAATAATTTACAGTATTGAACTAATATCTTTTAAAACTTTCAGAACAAAGACAGCATGCTAAAACAGGTCAAAACTACATCAATGGCAATTCAAAATTAAGCATTCTGAAAGTACATTGATGTCAATTCTAAACTAAAAACTGAGAACGAAAAATATTTTATTTTTAATAAAAAATAATGCAAAAATACCAAATGTTATTTGGTGTTGTTTCAACAAAAGTATATTGTTGAACTAATCGAGTTCACATCATTAGATCAATAACGCTATCAATCGTTTCAACAATAATATTATTGATTCAACTGATAATTCTATTAAAATCTAGAAATGTCAAAACCAGAATATATCGTAGAAACAAAAATATTGCGGATTGAGTTGAATATGGAATATTATTAGCCCTGAGACAATAATAATTATTGTTGAGTTTGAACCAGAATATTGTTGTATGTACAATATATTTTTCTGCGTGAACATTTCATACGGCATCCCTAATAAGCATCTTATGATCCAAGAGCCTAAAGGCTAGTTTAGTTCCGGAAATGGATCACGAGATTTAATCAGGGAAAATTTCCCGCCGAGATCTCTCCAAACTGTCAAACCAAAAACTCTGCTGCTTCCTAAAAAATACAAACAGTATCAAACTCGAGTCAAACTTGCAGCGAATTGTAAACCTTATAAAAATACTATTTTCCCCGTCGGAAACAATTTGGGTTGAATTGTTCTCGGCCGGATTTCTGTGTAGAGTTTTAAAATCCCGTTTTAGTCTTAACGACCTGTTCAGGATATAATCAAAGATAAACTCAAGATAGAGTGGTCAAAGTTTTCCTATGTACCATCTAAATGTGACCCCTCGATGAACTCGATTCTCCGTCAGTGACATGTAACAATAAATTTTACTGTTCAGCAAAAAACCGATACGGTAAATTCACATTAAATTTTACTGTTTTCGAGAAAAAAATGTATGGAGAAAAATCAATTATTTTCATGTTGAGATACATAACCACCCCCCTTATTTACTGTAAAAGTCTATTTTACATTGAAATTTATTGTAAAAACGTTCAACTTTATTATTTTTGTATTGTGGCATAACACTACCCAACAAACAACGAAAGCTGAATAAGCCTTTGATCCGAGAGAATAAGCTGAATAAAAACGGTTCGAGCCATTATCCAGCTAAATTGTTTGTTGGGTAAAACTTACCGTAAATTATTGTAAAATTACTGTACTGTCACAGTGAAAATCATGGATTTGTTACTGTACATTTCTATTCGGGTTGCGAAAAAGGACACTATGTCGATCTTTGCGTCGTATCCATGACTATCAGTTATTATGAAAAAAGCAATACATTTTTTAACAGAAAAATAATCAAACTATGAGTTTTTCATAGTTCGGAAATTAATTGATGTGCCTAAGTAAAGTTTCTGTTATTAATAACTAAGTAATACCAATTCGCGTTGCTGCGATTTTCAACGAAATAGGAGGAAAATCACAATTTGTTCAGTAGCGCCATCTGGCGGGCAGATAATCCACAACCAATAGCACACAAACACGCTCCATCACAAATGCCTGCTGTGTATAAATTTTTACGGAAATCGGTTAAGCCGTTTGGGAGTCTATGAATCATATACATACAAACTTTGACTTTTATATATATAGATAGATAGATATAGATATATAATATAAATATATATATATATATATATATATATATATATATATATATATATATATATATATATATATATATATATATATATATATATATATATATATATATATATATATATATATATATATATATATATATATATATATATATATATATATATATATATATATATATATATATATATATATATATATATATATATATATATATATATATATATATATATATATATATATATATATATATATAGGCATAGGCAGAACACCTGTGATGTATTTTGAAAAATTTGCGAAATTAAATGCATTTCTTTCCATCAAAATAGAAATTCAAAATGTATTTTGCATTGCGTGCAATGTATTTTGCGTTGCGTGTAAGACGTCAAAACCCTACAAAAACTAGCCCTATATTCAACACAACGTCGAACAAAGTGGATAAGCGTAGGACGATTGTTAAACAAACTTTTGTGCGAGGGAGAGCAAAGTTGATGCAAAAATGGAAATTAAATGCATTTTTCCTAATCTGATGCAAATTTTTTATACATTCTTAGAGTGATCTGCCCTGTTCGACGTTTTGTTAAATGTAGGGCTAGTTTTTCTGTAGGGTTTTGACGTCTTACACGCAACGCAAACCATATTGCAGGCAACGCAAAAGCATTGCACGCAACGCAAAATACATTATGAATTTCTATTTTGATGGAAATAAATGCATTTAATTTCGCTGATTTTTAAAAATGCATCACAAGTGATCTGCTCCTAGGATCTGCCCCTAGTTCGTAACCATAGCATTTTTTCGACGCATTTTAAAAATTATCGACGCGTATTAACGAGGGGGCAGCAAATGCATACTATTATTGAATTCACCGGTTAACGGTTACTGATCCATATTTCCATATTTTGTTAATGGTTTGTATGGGAACTAGTAATCTTGAGTTTATCTTTGGTATAATCCCAACAATCTGGGACGGGACTTGCCGATAGATGTTTTCTTTTTCTTTTTTTCTGCTCCTATCGTTCGTCTCGCATAGCCTCTCTTTTTGCCTCACATAGTTTAAATGGACTGGCTGCATTTGACGTTCGATTTTTTTGCTATCTGCATGTCTCGTCTCAGCCAACAATATGTGAGATCGTTGGACTATATCCCAGTCAAAAAAATGAACATGGTCAGGCTATTTAAACAGTTAAACGCCTGTGCTAATTGGGTCATTAAGCTATATATAGTTTTCCGTTCCATTCGATAAATTTTGAATCTAATATACATAATATAAGATCATTTAAAAAAAAAATCGTGATACGTAAATTGTCAGAAACGCGTCAAATTTACTCATTTGTAAAAAACCCGTACCTTGTCAAAAATGAGTAAAAGTAGGTGAGGCTATTCGGAATGATGTAGTACCGATGTCGGATGGAGATGACCTACTTCGATCAGACATCATATTGAACTTTCAAACAAATTTTACTCATTTTTTATTTAAAGCGTTTTAGTTGCAATGAGTAGCTGAGGATAAGCGTGTACATTGGATGGTGTTTATGTCAAATAAAAATAACCCTGCGGGAGAACCAGGAAAACATGTATTCATTTTTTCTGATAGGGCATCATTTGTCGTTAAATTCGATATGTTAAATGCTTCTGATAGTGTCAAATCAAGACTCAACATATTTCTTTATTTTAAATTAATTTAATTTAAATTTATTTTTACCTTTCCTGAGTTGGAAAAAACATTGATGTAATCGCGAAAATCAGCTTTATCGATGAATGTAATAAAAAAAAGATTATTTTTTTCTCATTTAATGACCCAATTCGTTCTATTATTTATGGAACATGGTGTAAAGTGTTTGTCATTCATCAACCTGCCGAAAACAACACTGTTCTTAAATTTATCTTCCAGTATTTTAGCTCGATGATAAACATGTTAACATCGAGTCATGCCATATCGTTTCTATCTAGATCGAACTTGCAGCAATACGAGCAGAACAATCTGAACTGTCAATGGGGCCTTTGGGGCAGATCACTCTAAGAATGTATAACATTTTTGCATCAACTTTGCACTCCCTCGCAGCCATATACGTGGATTTTTAGGTAGAAAACCATTCCTTTTTCTTCTTCCGATAGCATACCGGAGTAAAAAGAAGCACAAGACACTGCAGGTCGAAATTGAGAGTCGCCAAAACAAGAGGGCGACTCGAAAATGGCCTAATCAACATTTCATAACAACGAAATTTTTTTTTTCAATTTTATCAACGTAAACGTTATTATATAAAACATTTTAGTTATGCATTCGAAAACTAGTATTGTTTTAAAGTGTTTGAAAGCGCAGTATGCAAACACTGTTAAAATGCGATTTAATTTTCAAAGCAATTTTTCTCGATTCGTTATCATTGCGACTGCAGTTGAAAATCGAAACATTGAACTTACACCTTTCTATTTGGAGAGTGTGTAACTAATGCGCATCTTGTGCACATGTTATGTCGTTTTCGATTGAGAACCTAGAAACTAACCCAGGTTAGTTGCTTCAAACGAACGTTTTTAATGAAACTGAGTTGGGTTCTCGCCAAACAGCGGTGGTGTGAGCGAACCCGAAATATATTTCAGGTTGGAACCCAACCCGGTTTTCAGTTCAGTGGCGCATAACCTAGATTGGAAACTGGCTTCAAAGAAACGGTTTGACAGCAGTTAGGTCAGAAACTAAGTTAGTTTCTGCTTCAAGCGAAAACGACATTAGAGAATCAACTTGCCCATTATCTACACCAGTTCCGATTTAGGTGCGCACGCTGAAAATAAGCGAAAACTCGAAAGGCGCAAGTTCATTATTTCGATTTTTATCTGCAACCAGAATATAAAACTGTCAGCCAATTTAAACATTTGAATTAGCTCTCCTAAAGTATTTACAATGATGTTGAAATACTCTATGTCGCTGTAAAACTTATTCCGGAGATGTACAATATCGGTTGGTCAGATTCCATGATGAAAATAATCCGACCGAAAAGTTATTTTTGATTTGTTTTCCTCCACCCATGACAGGTGGGCAAAACAAATCGTTGAACACACTAATACAGTTACAGATTGTCAAGTACTCTATTCATTTTTTGTTTGTGCGCACACGGAGAACTTATTTATGGGATTTTTGATTGATTGACACCGGTATAGTGGATTGCACTGGTTTTGCACATTCTAGCAGAAGTGTCAATGGAACATACTCAGTTTTCTGCACTTCTGCTAGAGAGTGCAAAAACGGTGCAGTTTCAGTGCACTCCATTACACCGGTGTCAATCAATCGAAAATCCCAATAGAACTCTATGAAAAACGGCAAATCACCTGGCATCCCTGCTTATGAAGATCCCATGCATGGGTGCACCTTTATAAACATACAAGTTATCTTGCACATTGCGCAGTTTTGTCTACACATCGCATTCGTATATCGATTTTTGTTTTGGCTTCCCTTTCTTCAAATATTGACATCGATCGATCGATGTCACCACTAAGATATGGAGTTTTTTCTAGTTTTGTAAAACAATATTTAGCGCACAATAATTCAAAATATAAAAGACAGTAATGTTTTTCATTAGATTCAAAAGTGCATAATGCATTTACGATGAATAGTTCATATCTTCCAAAAAACGAGCTCAGTTTGGAAGCTCAGCTCACAGCTGCAGTGATTACAGCAGATGCGCTGCATTGCCAGTCAGTGGAACAGGATGGAACTGCGTTAACAGAACCGCCTCACACGTCTGATTCCAGTGTTAGTGATTCTCCTACGATCGTCTACCTGGACAGGGTTTGTCGAACATGTTTGGTGGAAAAGGAGAAAGACCAGCTGAAAGATTTGTTCGAGTTTGGTCTAGCGGAAACAGTGATGGAGTGCGTGAGTGTCACGATCGAAGAAGCAGATGGACTACCATGCCACATCTGCGTGAATTGTTTGCAGGAAGTGGAACGTATTTGTAACTTTCGACAGCAATGCGAACGTTCTGATGCTTCCATTCGAAATTTGATCGAAAAATCGGTAGTTATCACACAAGATAGTGCAACAAAGTATGAGGTTTTGAACGTAGTATTAACTGACTCCGATGGCAATACAGAGACCTCTGCAGTTGTCGTTCCAATTGAAGAACTACGCTTTCAATTGATGAACGGGGGTAGCACCATTACCACAGCCATTCCGGAATCTATGAATATGCCAATTGAAGGTATAAACAAGACTGTGCAATTTGCAGCTCTCGAAGAATTACACCAAACTAATGGAATCGGCAGCGCAACCCCAGAAACGAATCTTCATATAAACTTTTCAGTACCAACTATGTTGGTGGAGGAGGAGTGTATCGAGGAAGCTTCAGCTATTATGAATCCCAGTGAATTGTTGAATGACCAAACTGTTGAACCGGAGTCATTGCAACAAGAAGAATCCGAAGTGCTAGAAAATTTGAAAAAAGAACTCTCCGAATTTATCGGAAACATACCAAAAGAACCGGATTTGGACGATAACGATGACGACGAGATGATTCATGTGGACTATTTAAAGGATGCTTTGACTGAAGAATATATTCAAAGTATGGAGAAGCAGTTGGCTTCATCCGTAACTCGGTCCGATGATCCTATACAAGAACGCTTAGAGCAAGAAAATATGGCAAGTTTAATCAACGATGAGGATCGAATTTTAGCAGGCGATCGAAATCTACAACAATGTTTGGCTGACAGTGAATTCGTCGACCGGGAATCAAACGGAGAATCTTCTCTTAGTGCTAGCGAGTTCAGCAAACGCCGATGCAAAATATGCGATATGGATTTCGAAAGCAATCGGCACTACCATAACCATATGAAAAGACATTCCGAGGTAAGTTTGTAAATAAATAAGATATGATCAAATGTATTTCAGAAACATTTCCATTTATTTTTCAGAAACGCTTCGAGTGTCCTCATTGCCCACGCAAATATTCTGAAAAGTTTGTGCTAAAGAACCACATGCTTCGACACACTGGAGAGAAAATGCACGCATGTGACAAGTGCGATGCTCGGTTCTACCAGAAAAACATGCTGAACGTTCACAAGCGTCGCCACTCGAACGAACGCAGGTATAACTGCGACTCGTGCGAAAAGCGCTTCAAGTCCAAAAGTTTGTTAAACACGCACAACAAGATTCATCTAGGCGAGAAGTCGCATGTTTGTCAGGTGTGTGGCAAAGGATTCACGCTCTCATGGCAGTTGAAAGCACACACCCGTATTCATACAAATGAAAAACCATACGAGTGTCAGTACTGTCAGAAAAGGTTCAACCAAAAGGGTAATCTTATGATCCACGTTCGCATTCATACGGGAGAAAGACCGTTTCAGTGTGCACTATGTGAAAAAGCGTATCCTAGCCAAGGAGAGTTGAGCGTAAGTAAAATAGAATTATTAATTATGAAACAAAACCGATTCTATTTTTTATTGGCATTTCTAGGGACACATGCGGCAACACACAGGAGAGAAAAAGGCAAAAAATATAGTGTGTACAGTCTGTCAAAAGGCCTTTGCCGGAAAAGGAGATCTCAAAATTCACATGCGTACGCATACGAAAGAAAAACCGTACTCGTGTCAGGTGTGTGGTAAAAGTTTTATGCTTCATGTTCATTTAACAGTACATATGAGATCGCATACTGGAGAAAAACCTTTTACTTGTACCATGTGTCAGAAAGGTATAATAAACCGCTTTTTACGTCCGTATCTTATATCTATAATAATGCATTACTTTTTAGCCTTTGCAACCAACTATCAATTGAAGAATCACACATATGTTCATACCGGCGAAAAAAACTATGCCTGTGATATATGCGACCGGCGATTTAGCAGCTCGGCCAACAAGAACACACATCAGAAGACGCATGATCGAAAAATTTCTTGACCAAAGCATATGTTGGTAGTTTAAGATATTTATTGTCCGATTGGCAGTATGGCTAAGAGTGACTTCTAGTTACAATTACCTGTAAGGCACCTTGTCGTTCTCTTTGCTGGGAAACACACATCAACTACTTTCTACGTGCTTGTTCTGCCATATTCGACCACTTTTTCGTGACTATTTAGAACTAGAAACTCATTTGTGCTAAAACAAATTGCTTTGAATGAAGTTCATGTGGTGGAAGTGGTACGTAGTGATACCTTCTAAATCAAGCTATATGTGTAACAGAATCAATATTTATTCTATATTGTCTGATCGTGCTGCTGCTGAATAGTATTTAAGGTTTACAAATATAATCAAACAAACAGTGCTTATGAAACTTACCAGTATACTTATGATTATTGTACACTATATTTTATACGCATATGAGTAGTAACAAAGCTTGTGATTAGGCAAATTCTTATGATTCTCTCCTAAATAATATTAATATAAAGTTTAAATTATACAATGGCATTTCTTAATCTATCTTTTTCTTTATAACGAATATTCTTTTTAATAGTACACTCAAGTCGCTTTTTTCGCGGAGAAGACGTACCGAGCAATTTAATTCTTGATTTAAAAATTTCATTGAAAAATAACCGCCTAAAATGCTACTTGAGCGTACAAATATTCTACTTTTTTGAGTGTAATGTATTAATATATTTTTAGCATTTTTAAATATATATTTGATGAATGGCTTCTACAACATTCCCCCGAAAACCATTTCTCAGAAACTAACTATTGGTCCGGTAACAATTTTGACTTTTTTCGGAACACTCTTAAATCAAACGGCACTTACCGTTATCACATAATTCATTTATCAAATATGAGTTTGTTCCGAAAACTCCAACGTTAGCCTGACATCCCGTATAATTTCTTCGACGATAGTTTGATCTCATGTAGCTTAAATACTATTTGGTAGAGTGATTGAACACGGGATGCCATTCAATGGGGGTAAGCTTTTACTGCGTGAGAATTCTATTGATTGGGGATCTGTTTTTTCATCGGGAAAACACCGTCTGGTCTGTTATGTTGAACGACAGACTGGATTTTTTTAGTGAGACCGCAAACAGTTCATCTAGAACCATATAATAATGCCCAATTTTCATCAATTGGTCGGTGTTAGGTCAGACCGGACTAAGTGACAGTGCACTGAATTCGAGAAAAACGCGTTGAAAGTTTGAATCGCAGCATCCTTTACATTATAATAGGAAAATAATTTTTACCATAATTCTTGTTTATTGTTTCATAATTCTAATCTGGTAAAAGTAGAATGTAAACGAAGAAATTCTTTATCTAGTGCTATCATTAACTCATTTTTTGATGTTTTGCGACTTGGTCTGGTCTGACTTAACACCGACCAATTTAAAATTTTTCATAAAAAAAAAATCTTTTGCTCCCTCTCTTGTATATAGAATCTTATTTCTAGTCTTAAGATAGCTGTAAAATTTTTCTTTTAAAAAAAAATATTTCACCATTGTAACCTCCTAGTTTTAAAATATCCAAAATGTAAAAACAAAAGAATTTGGCACCGCCAAGCTAACGCATTTGTGCCTATCAAATAAACGAAATGAATAAAAAAAACACCGACCAATTGTGAATAGAGAACCGCTCTAATCTAGGTCGTGATGTGTGATTGTGGGCTTTAAATTAGCAATTGGTTTTGAATTTGATCATACAATGGACAGTGGTTCAGAACGACAATTTAAGGGGAAAATGTATTTTCCGCAAAAGTTTTTCAATCAAATTTTTCATTTTCAAAAGAATTTTTATACACGATTTGAATTTTATTTTATTGTTCCCTTCCATCAAATACCGAACTCGATACATTTTGCATGTGTGTCTGCAAACTTAAACATTTTTTTTATTAAATGATGGCTGTTAAGCTGTTTTCGTGAGTGAATGGAGAACAGTGAGCCAATTTATGTAAGCAATCCAACCTAGGCTCAATGGAACTATCCAAGTCAGTTTTGGATTACATATATTTGGAAGAACATCAGATGTTGCTTCAAGCTGTCCTCAACCCGTATTCGGCAGTTTTCACTCCGAGCGCAAAAAGGATACCATGATAAACTCATTCGCTCATTCTCCTGTGGTTTTCTTTATCCGGAGAAATAACATGTTGTATTTATCCCGAGAAGTTGTGTGAGTGCCAATAACTTTTCGTGTGAAAATGTGAGTTTTTATTGTCGCAGTAGCAAATTATCCGGACTCATTTACTCATATGAGCGATAAATGCAATACCTGATTAATTAACTTGGGTTGGGGACATATGGATTCTGCTCTAGGGGCAGATCGCTTGTGATGCATTTTTAAAAATCAGCGAAATTAAATGCATTTATTTCCATCAAAATAGAAATTTATAATGTATTTTGTGTTGCGTGCAATGTTTTTGCGTTGCCTGCAATGTGGTTTGCGTTGCGTGTAAGACGTTAAAACCCTACAGAAAAACTAGCCCTACATTTAACAAAACGTCGAACAAAGTGGATCAGCGTAGGACGTTTGTTGTTGAAAAATCAATTTTCGGTATGTAATATCAATTCATCATTACTATGTTTATTCTGTACACCTGTACACTCGGGATACCACAAGAGAGCAATATTGCGAGAGAGAAAGCTTTAGCCATTAGTTCGGACGATGCCGACGCTCTGAGTAGGGAAGGTAGTAAAGTGATGAGTATCCATCGCTGTCGAACTAGGGAGTAGAATAAAGACATAGGCGACTCATACAATGTAATGTAACTCTAAACTCGAAGGTACTTTGAGTCGATCATACCGATACTAAAGAATGGTCAAATAAAGAATGCGAAAGGCATATTATTTGAACTGTTTCTGGGTTGCGGTATTATTTATGATTTATGAAAGAAAACCCTTTTACAGGTTCGTTGAAGTGTGGTGAAGACCCTACCCGGTTTTCTCACACAACTACACTCTGCTAACAGGTTATGGGCCCAGAGTAAATTGTCCTAACAGATAATTGCTTTGGAAGAATTGAGAATTGTTCAGGCGGAGACCACCCTTTCTGCGGAACAATTATTCTCGATTATTTTTGTTGGGTTCAGAGGCTTTTTGTGGAGTGACTTTTCGTTGCATTTGCTCAGACAGAGATCTGTTTTGTCTGTGGGGCAAAGCTCCGAATATTGTCTACACAGCTAGTGCTCTATGTTGAAAGAAGGGGAAATTATTTAATTTCTAACATTTGTAAGGTTTCCAGGTATTGACATATCTTCAATTATGGACAACCGATTGAAAAGAGTAATCGTTCCGGTATTCAAAGGAGACGAAAAATCTTTCCCTCTTTGGCGAAAGAGGATGGAGCAACACTTCAAGCATGAAGGTTTGTTGCATGCCCTCGAGAAAACTCCCGAGGAAGAAGAATATTTTGAAGCGGCAGTAGGGGCTTCAGCCGAACAGGAAGCTGAAAGGAAAGAGAAACTGGCAAAACGTCTGAAAGATGACGACGCTGCTGTTAATGAGCTTTGGCTGGCACTAGATGATGAACCGATGGGGCATGTGCTGCATTGTAAATATGCAAGAGAAATCATGACTCGGTTGGATCAAGTTTACCAGAAGCAAGGTGCGGTAGCCATGCTTGGGCTGCGAACAAGATTGTACACGCTCAAGACGCAGAGATTTAAATCTCTCAAAGAGCTTTTTGCTTCTCACGAAGAGATTGTTCGACAACTTGAGTGTATGGGAGAAACTGTTACCAGTATTGAGCAGTTAAATACACTACTGGTTGCCATACCGGAGAGATATCAACATATTCTCGGAGCGTTGTCGGTTGTGAGAAAGGACGACATAGAGAAGATGTCGCTTGATCAGATAAGACGCATTTTTCTGGACGCGGAGAATTCTGGTGCGAGCGGACAAAATTTCGATCGACAAGTGGCGATGGTTGGGAACGGCAAGCAGCCAACGCAAAAACCACAGAAGAAACAACTTGTTTGCTTCCATTGTGGTAAGCCAGGCCACAAACAACGTTTTTGTCGACAGTGGAGGAATAAAAAGCAGCAGGATAAGCCTCAGGTAGAGATGCACGCGGATGGAAAGCATCGGGATGTAGCGTTAGTCACACGTCAGAATGGTAGCTTCATGGTACGAGTGCCATTAAAAAGGCTGAACGACGATTTTGTGCAGGACTCTCGAGTTTTCTGTATGGACTCACGAAAATTTCCCGTTCAATCGACAACGTTTATTCCAGTGGTGATGGATTCCGGCGCTACTCAACATATGTTTAAAGACATAAGAGCGTTCAACGAGATGTGGGACTGCCAGGAACTAAAAATTGATACCGCTAAAACTGGTACCGGTATCATTGGTAAGAGACAGGGAAACTGTTGTTTGAGGACCAATAAAATGCGTAAGGTTGATATTTACGACGTGCTTTTCATTCCGGAATTAAGCTCAAATCTCCTATCAGTTTCTCGTATTGAATCTACTGGAAAATCAGTTGTTTTCAGGAATGATATGGTGGAAATACTTGATGAGACAGGTCATGTTATTATCACAGGTAAAAAGGTAAATGGTCTCTATATTTTGGAACTGTTTTTAGTTCAAAATATTGGTAAAGCATTAACAGGTAAAGGATTGAATGAAACTGAATTATGGCATGCTCGTTTTGGACACTTGGGAATGCAAAGTTTATCCAGACTGGTAAGAGACAATATGGTTGAGAGGTTGAATCTAGTACCATCTTCCATGATTGCGAGCCCGTTTGGATGCAATTCATGCATTTTTGGGAAACAAACGCGAGAAAAATTTAACATTGATCCAAGAATACGATCATCAAGGCCATTAGAACTAGTTCATTCCGATGTTTGTGGTAAATTGCCTGAAGTGACACATGATGGTTACAGGTATTTTGTTACTTTCACAGATGATTTCACACATTTTGTCATGGTCTACTTGTTGAGTCAAAAAAGTGAAGTTCTTGAAAAATTTAAAGAATTTGAGGCTATTGCTAATTCTCATTTCTCTCTTCGTATTTCTAAACTGAGGTCTGATAACGGAGGCGAGTATTATGGTAAAGAATTTTTGGTCTTCTGTCGAGGAAGAGGAATACAAATGATACCTACCGCTCCGTATACACCTCAACAAAATGGGGTAAGCGAGAGAATGAACCGAAGCCTAATGGAAAAAGTAAGAACCATTTTACATGAAAGTAATGCACCAATGAGTTTGTGGGGGGAAGCATTATATGCTTCATGCTATACACTAAATCGTAGTCCAACAAGTGCGTTGAAGGTGTTGAAAACACCGTATGAAATGTGGTTTGGAAGTAAGCCCGATGTAAGTAAGCTCAAAGTATTTGGTTGTTTAGCTTATGCACACGTTAATAAAGAACATCGGACGAAATTAGACAAACGAAGTAAAGTTCTTACTATGGTTGGGTACGCACCAAATGGATATAGACTATGGGACGAAGACGAAGGGAAAATAATAATTTCACGAGACGTAAAATTCGATGAAAATAATTTCTATTTCCGAAGTTTTATTGACGAGGAACGCAAGCAAGTTGAATTTCACGAGAAAGAAATTTTAACAGAATGCGAAATAGAAAATGAACAAGAATTAATAGACCCTCAGATTGAATCAGCTAATGCTTCTGATAGTGAAGATGAATTTGTGGACACCGAGAATGTTTCTAATGACCTCGAAGATATAGCTATTGATGAGAGACGCCGAAGTCAAAGAAACACGAGAACCCCAGCATGGCTGAATAATTTTGAAACTAGTTTTGTTATGTCTCATAATTCTGAAGAGGTACCACAACGAATTGATGAATTAATGCAACGCGACGATTGGCACAAGTGGGAACAAGCAATGAATGAAGAGCTTATGGCTTTGGATGATAACAACACGTGGACATTGGTTAGTGGGCTTCCTAAGGGAAGAAAAACTATCAATTCCATGTGGGTGTTCGGCATCAAAAATGAAGGTGGTTTACCACGGTACAAAGCTCGACTTGTTGCCAAAGGTTGCTCACAGAGGCCAGGGTTAGATTATTCGGAAACCTTTGCGCCAGTTGCGAAAATGACCACGGTTAGGACTATGCTGGCAATTGCTGTGAAGAAAAAGTGGTTAATTCATCAAATGGACGTAAAAACTGCCTTCCTATATGGGAATTTGGAAGAAGAAATATTTATGAATTTACCTCGAACCAAGAATGAAAATACAAGAATTTGCAAACTAAACAAGAGTTTGTATGGTTTAAAACAAGCGGGTAGAAGTTGGAATCATCATTTCACTGAAACTATTTCTAAGTTGGGTTTCAAACAGCTGAACAGTGATACTTGCCTGTATGCTTGTTTTGAAAAAGGGTTATTCATTGTATTATACGTTGACGATATTCTTATTTTTGGATGTAATACCGAGAATGTCCATTGGATTAAAAACAATCTTTCTAAAATATTTAAAATGAAGGATTTGGGACAGTTGAAAACTTTCTTAGGGCTGGAATGTACACGAAATATTGAAAAGGGATCATTAGAATTATTTCAATCGACTTACATTGCCAAAATATTGAACAGATTTGGAATGACAGATTGTAAACCAGTTGCCACCCCTATGGATGCAAATTGTAAATGGGTGAAATCAGGAAACTTAACTAATGAACCGTATAAGGAACTTCTGGGTTGTTTGCAGTATTTATCCCTGATGTCTAGACCTGATATAACAATTGCTGTAAATATTTTGAGTCAATTTCAGAGCTGTCCAAGTGAGGAACACTGGATTGGGTTGAAGAGGATTCTTCGATACCTTAAAGGGACGATATCTTTTCGTTTGCTATATCATCAAGATAAAGACGACGTGCCACTTAAGGGTTATGCGGATGCTGACTTCGCGAATGACGTTGAGGAACGTCGGTCTAATTCGGGATATGCTTTTACGGTGTACGGAAACATCGTGTCCTGGAGCAGCAAGAGGCAACAGCTCGTGACACTTTCGTCTACAGAGGCTGAGTTGGTTTCGCTTTGCTATGCTTCTAAAGAAGGTGTATGGATGTCGGGTATATTGCGTGAAGTTGGGATACAATTTGTCCCGTTCACTATATACGAGGACAACATACCCTGTATTAGAATAGCAGGAGAGCCAAGAGAACATCAAAGAAGCAAACACATCGATATTAAATATATGTATATGAGAAATCTGATTAAAGAGAAGAAAATGATACTGGAATACATTAAAAGTGAAGATCAGATTGCAGATTTGTTTACTAAACCATTATATAAAACTCGATTTTGAAAATTAGTTAGCAGTTTAGGAATGATAAATTGAGAGGAAGTGTTGAAAAATCAATTTTCGGTATGTAATATCAATTCATCATTACTATGTTTATTCTGTACACCTGTACACTCGGGATACCACAAGAGAGCAATATTGCGAGAGAGAAAGCTTTAGCCATTAGTTCGGACGATGCCGACGCTCTGAGTAGGGAAGGTAGTAAAGTGATGAGTATCCATCGCTGTCGAACTAGGGAGTAGAATAAAGACATAGGCGACTCATACAATGTAATGTAACTCTAAACTCGAAGGTACTTTGAGTCGATCATACCGATACTAAAGAATGGTCAAATAAAGAATGCGAAAGGCATATTATTTGAACTGTTTCTGGGTTGCGGTATTATTTATGATTTATGAAAGAAAACCCTTTTACAGGTTCGTTGAAGTGTGGTGAAGACCCTACCCGGTTTTCTCACACAACTACACTCTGCTAACATTTGTTAAACAAACTTTTCTGCGAGGGAGTGTCAAGCTGATGCAAAAATGGAAATTAAATGCATTTTTTCTAATTTGATGCAAATTTGTTATACATTCTTAGAGTGATCTGCCCCTAGATTCTGCTAGTTGTCGTCTCTTTTGACCTTTGGTATGAAGCTAATTCAGAAAAGGAGTGCAGGACTGGCACCTAAGAGATAGGTCAATATTCAGGACATGTTTTTATGGTTATTTAGCTCGACCAAATACAGAAATTTCTAGAAATGCTGAGTAGCCTTTTTGGGTCGGAGTGATTTCTTCTAGCTGAACCCAAGAGGGTGACGTGACGTCATATTTTCGTAGCCAACATAAGAACTTTGCTTGTAACAAAATGAACGAAATTAATTTTTATTACGAACGAGGAGCACTTACAATGAACACTTTAACTGATTACGTTTACATCAAATCAGTTAAAGTGCTCATTGTTTTCTTTTGTTTACTGCTACTATTGTTTGTTGATGACATTTTAAGCGATTTTGACGTTGTCAAACTGACCCCCATCGATCGGTGGAAAAACGATGTTGCCTATTGTCAAACTCTGTATGTAGAGATAGGGATGCCAGTTACCTGGCTGAACCAGATGGACATTCGGTTCGAGAAAACTTTATGGGGAATCGCGGATAAATATTACCCAAATTCTTTATGGACTGAGATTCTTTTTGTGAAACTTTGAAGTGTCTTAAACCGTCCAGTTAGTCAAAATACTGATAATAGAAAAATGAAGATTTGCCTGATCCATATCCTAATAATCACTGATATTGACTAGAACAGGGATAATCGAATTCTGTTTTAAGATTAAGGTGAAACAGCACAGTTGTACGAAAAAGTATTCGCTAGTAAGGACTAACACTGCTAGTATTTTACCGCATCCATAAATAGTTGATTGACCAAGGAGACAAAAAGGAAATTAGGAAGAGACAGAAGCGGATTTAATGAAAAATTCTCACTATTGTTTGTTTTTGCCTTTCTCATATAGAAAGGTTGTGCAATTGCCTCAAAAACCGAATTTCTAACCGAGGCTCGGAGGGCCGAGTGTTATATACCATTCAACTCAGCTCGTCGAGATCAGAAAATGTCTGTGTGTATGTATGTGTGTATGTATTATGTATATATATGTGTGTATGTGCAGATAGGTTAACAAAATGCCCACATCGGTTTCTCGGAGATTGCTGAGCCGATTTTCACAAACTTAGAAGCAAATGAAAGGTGCAATGGTCTCATCGGCTATTGAATTTCATTTTAATCCGACTTCCGGTTCCGGAGTTACGAATTGAAAAGTACAGTCACATAGAAAATCAAGTTATAGTTTGTCCACATCGGTTTCTCGAAGTTTTCTGCACCGATTTACACAAACTTAGTCTTAAATGAAAGGTGCAACGTTCTCATCGGTTGCTACTGAATTTTGTGTGAATCCTACTTCTAGTTACTAAATTAAAGGGTGATGAGTACGATCACGCAGAAAATTCCGATTTAAACGGAGACTGCGATGAATGTATAAAGGTGTATTTTATTTTAAATATGACCACAGCTGCTTGGATTTGTAGTTCTAGATCCTAGGGTAGTCATCCAAAGAGGGACACATTGACCGCCATCGCGATTCCGGCAGAATTATCCAAATTTATAATAACCATTACGTCGGTTTCTCGGAGATGGCTAGACCGATTGTATCAGTCTCAAATGAAAGCTTTCATAACTCCGTAAATCGCAATTAAATTTCATTCCAATTCGACTTACGGTTTCGGAGTTACGGGTTGTGGATCATATAGAAAATTCCGATTCCAAGCGATACCGCGATGAATGCACAAAAGTAAAAATTTGACTAGAATGTGTGTCAAACTACTTGTGTTGTTCTAGGTTACTGGCGGCCAACCGAAGTCTCGTTGACCACATTGACCATCATAGACAGCTCCGAAAGTTCCCCGGAAAAGTATCCACTTATCTAAATTAACAAACCCACTTCAGTTTATCGGAGATGGTTGGGCCGATTTTAACAAAGTTAGACCTAAATGAATGGTATATTATCCCATACATGTCTACAAAATTTCGTAAAAATTTAGACTGAACCTTCCGGTCACATATAAAATTCCCATATAACCCGGAGTTAAATTTTTTCAAAGGCATGATCCCATGAAACTTCGGAAATCGAATTCATTTTTTTGATGCCCAATATCTCTAAAATGAAAAAAACGTCGAGATTGTCTCGAAAAAAAAAATATCCGTCCTACATAAGGGACCATTCATAAATTACGTAACGCTTTTAGGGGGGGAGGGGGTACGACAAATTGTGACACGTTGTGACATATGGGGGAGGGGGAGTAAGCTAGATCGTTAAGTAACATATTTTTACTGAAGAAAAAAATCCCGGAATTTGTTACGTAATAAGGGAGAGGGGTATAGAGAAATTTGTGACATTTTGTTACATGGGGAGAGGGAGGAGTAAATTTTGAGCAATTTTTGCGTTACGTAATTTATGAATGGTCCCCTTCTTCTCCCACCATCCGATCAAGACAACAAAACTATGTCTTAAACCGCCGATTGCTGGTTATGATGATTTAAGTTTTCGATTTGGTCTTTTTTCTTTTACAAAATTTTAGTGATCGCATACGATTTTTTTTATACAGTTGTCATGTCGTATAAAAAAATGTAATATATACATTAACCAATTTAAGCTAAACATAACCAACCATGAAATCCTTGTGTTCATGCTTGAGAAAGGCACAATTGCACCGCTAGGTGTACTAAAACAGTTTTTTTTGTATTGGCTACACCAAAATATGCAGTTAAGTAAAATATGCAAAACGAAAAACTTGTTGCTACTGAAATATGCCAACAAAGATATACTTACAGTATAAAGAGCCGCGTTCCTACTTAGCAATTACATATACTTTCTATCAGCATGGCAAGCACAGAACATAGCAAGGAACCCAAGTAACCATAAGCATTGCACCAACGATTATTGGACGGTGATTGAACCTTTGCACAATATTATCTATAGGGGAGACTGAGGAGACTTGATCCCCAAATAATTGCACAGAGATTTGGGGAATTCGTAAAAAAACTTGTGAGAGATGCGTAATATGTAGTAACAAAAATAGTAATATGTAATCACAACAATTTAATCAATACCACAATACATTTATAACATTGAATGGGGTTAGGTACCTATTTTTGTCCTATTAGGGAGGGTACCACATTATTTCGTTATGCATTTTATTATTTCAGCTTCTTTGCTTTGTTGTTAGGAGCCATTTTTTATTTCGATCATAGAGGTTTTAGCCTTAAGGTCATTCGGCTCTTATTAAGACCCAATATAATAACAAAATTGTCTTGAGAATGGTGAAAATCTTCTGTTTGAGCGCAGCAAAAACTCTAATCGAGTACCCCAATTATCGCAACACCATTTGAGCCAATGCATTGAGCAAAGATGGCAGACGCTGCTCTAACCAAAGGCTTTAGATGGGTAGGATGATAATAGAAAAAGGGTAAAGATAGGCTTACCCTACATGCTATTTTAAACACGTTTTCAAAAAATAATCAAGTGTCCCCAAATTAGGGATCGAGTCTCCACTAATCAAAGAATTTTCCAGTTTTTTGTTGTTTTCCAAAAATGCTCATAGCTCATGTCCAGTATAATATTTCCATGCATTTTTTTTATGATTATCAGTCAACCCTAGAAACAATATAAAACTACAAAAAATACATAGTTTTTGTATCATTCCACGGAGTAGAATTGAAAAATAAAAAAGGGGATCAAGTCTCCTCAGTCTCCCCTATTTTTTTTGTTATTTTATGGCAACAATGACTTTAATTGTTCTAGTGTGAATTTGGTTATTTTCAGTGGTGTGTATGAAGCATGGCGAAGGGGATCAAATCTCCACGAATTTGAAGGGATCAAGTGAACCCATAGCATCTATTTCAGCAAACTTTAGTACAAGTATAGTTAAACAAAAAAATCAGCTCAATCATAACGTATTCATATAATTGACATTCTCCTGTAATTCTGTATGCAAAAGTATAGTATGTAGTGGGTGACTTTATCAATTGTATACAAGTTTGAAAATTTAGAAAATAAATCTTCTTCAGTTCTTCTGAGATTTTTTTCTTTGAATCGTTAAAAATTCGGTGACACATGTCCAATTTATTTTTTTGTATTAAAGAAACTTATGTTTAGATAAAGCTGCTCAACTTTCTAGTATATTCGATTAATGTATTCTGATCCGCCTTTGAGTTACAATGATGGGATCAAGCCTCCCCGGGGATCAAGTCTCCTCAGTCTCCCCTATCTTGCAATATCCAGTATATATAACATTCTAACGAGAGAAGCTAGAGGTTCGGTATCTTGGGACAAATTGTTCTTTAAAATATCTTAATGTATTTCTAAAGTGATCTTAATGAAAAATCAAAACTGCAAAAGTTATACAATGAAAACCATTAAATAGTAGAAAACCTGTGTAAAGTGTTAAGGCTAAGTTGTTTAGTTTTAGTAAAATATCGAAATTCCTGCTAAATTTGCAATAGCAACCATACACGCTGGAGGCGAAACAATTTTTCGCTCTCGACATTTCTTTTCATTAAAAATTGAAAATAGCAAAAAATTTGTGAAATTTTTATCTACTCGTCCCGAAGTGCTAGAAAAGTCAAAAGAGGTTCCTCTCAACGGATAACCAGGCACGGTGTGTCATTCAAGAATGGCTAAACGACATTACTAACGGGAAATCAACTTGGTCGTCAGTTATATTCTAGCTGGAAACTAGATACAAAGTTCGATGCCCACATCAAGGTCTATCACAATCCCCTGGACGTTAAGTGCTGAGAATAACGAAAGATGGCCGGTCAATGAAAATGTATGGATGATGATTCAGTTAAAGTAGGAAGTCGAAACTTTAGAAGAAATTCTATGCGATAATCCGGGGATCGTACAAAGAGGATCGCTAAAATTTGTAAGTTTTGAATATAAGAGAAGGATATCTGCCACCGAACTGGAACCAGTAAGTACTACATATTACCATATTCAGAGTTGGACACCACTTTTGGAGTTCATTTTATGGTTCCGAATGGGGTGTATTATGCTGCTGTCAGTTTTTTTTAAGTTGAGTGGCTTTCATTTTGTGTTCTATATCCTGCTCCGTGGTCCACAATCAGGAAGCCCACATTAGTTCCGCAGCTTTCGGATCGTCAAGTGTTTGTGCGGAGAGCGACAATCCTACGCCGGGCCGGGTATAAAGAGACCAATCGAGCACCCAAAAGTACTCCGAAGTACTTCATTATTTGAAAACGGATAGACAGGATTTCAAGTTCATCAAGACACTCTGGGATGGATCGCAGGCTGTGCACAGTTTTAATGAATGATCATCAGCTTTACTGAAAATCGGTGAGGTCGTTTCTTGTTTCTTTATAAAACTTCTCCAAAGCATTCCTATTTGGAAGTAGCGAACGCAAACATCTTTCGTTGTTATTTTTTTATGAACATGAAGAACAAATGTAGTGTTTTCAAAATATTATTAAATTTTGTTTAATACAGTGTGGCTTGGTCAGCTGAACTTTACTGTCACGTCATATGTCTTCATCAGACTAATTAATGTTTCACAGAGCAAGCTCCTAAAATCTGTCGTCAATGAGAGTGGAAGCGTTTGTTTTTTGACATCATTTGCTGAATCTTTAGGAGAGTCAATCAGTATCAATCCTACATGAGTTTGTATACATTGAATGGTTTTCATAAAGATTTCGCAGACGGTGTGGAAAAGAGCGAGTAAAGGCGCTTTAACCTAGGCTTATTAGCCAGGACAAGGTGTAAATACCTATTAGGGTGGGGCGTTGTTATATGGAAAAACGTAATCATAGCCACATCAACCGAGCACAGCACTTTTTTGGTTCCTTTTGGGGTCCCAAACAACTGTGCAAAATTTGGGGTCGATTGGTGTTGACCCGGCGTAGCGCATTGCGTTTGAAATTTGTATGGAGATTAGTATGGGAAAACCTACATTTTTGCATTTTTAATTCTACAGACTACAATTCTTCCTGTAGTAAGCCAACAATTAGATAGAAGTATAGTCCAGGATATGCTGAACAACTTTGCCGAAGAATGTATGGTGTTAGAGTGTCCCTAAGCCAAGTTATAGCTGTTCGAAGTTCAATACATCGAATTAAATGCCAAAAATAATTTTATTGCGGGTGTACCAACGGAATTTCATATAGAATTCCAAAATAATATTATATATTTTAGATTTACCACATTGGTATGTTTGGATGAATTATTCAAAAACCTTAGCTCAATTTCATGAGCGTAGGTAGTTTAGCAATAGGGCGTAGTGAGGGGTGAGGGGGGGGGGTGGTATTTTAATATGTAGAAATTCGAACTGAAATGTTTTTGAGTTGGAATGTTCAGATGAATTATTTCAAAACATTTACACATTGTCCTACTCATAATAGTAACGATGAAATAAAACATACTGTATCACTTTGCCTTGACTTTTATCAATAGAAGTTATGTTACAGACTGAATCAACTGATGTCCAGTTGATATGTCAGAGGATTGCATTGAATATATTTCAGTTTAATACGCACTATGATTTGATGGGATGCTCATTTCGATGCTGTTCGATCACCTGAAGCAAAATTGATGTGGGGATCTGGTGGATTTCATGTTGAAATCCAGAAATTAGCTTCACGTCTCGTGATCGAACAGCATAGAAATGAGCATCCCATCAAATCATAGTGCGTATTAAACTGAAATATATTCAATGCAATCCTCTGACATATCAACTGGACATCAGTTGATTCAGTCTGTAACATAACTTCTATTGATAAAAGTCAAGGCAAAGGGATACAGTATGTTTTATTTCATCGTTACTATTATGAGTAGGACAATGTGTAAATGTTTTGAAATAATTCATCTGAACATTCCAACTCAAAAACATTTCAGTTCGAATTTCTACATATTAAAGTCCCCCCCCCCCTCACCCCTCACTACGCCCTATTGCTAAACTACCTACGCTCATGAAATTGAGCTAAGGTTTTTGAATAATTCATCCAAACATACCAATGTGGTAAATCTAAAATATATAATGTTATTTTGGAATTCTATATGAAATTCCATTGGTACACCCGCAGTGTTGGCAATAAAAATGATTTTTGGCATTTAATTCGATATATTGAACTTTGAACAGCTATAACTTGGCTTAGAGACACTCTAACACCATACATTCTTCGGCAAAGTTGTTCAGCATATCCTGGAATATACTTCTATCTAATTGTTGGCTTACTACAGGAAGAATTGTAGTCTGTAGAATTAAAAATGCAAAAATGTAGGTTTTCCCATACTAATCTCCATACAAATTTCAAACGCAATGCGCTACGCCGGGTCAACAAATTTTGCACAGTTGTTTGGGACCCCAAAAGGAACCAAAAAAGTGCTGTGCTGAAAAAACGATCATTTTGCCCCACCCTAATACCTATGTCCCATCGCAAAGGACCAAAGGAGTGACATTAACCTTCTTAGCCAAGTCACTCCCAACGATTTATTGTATACCCCTTAATGAAACGGTCGGTACGGTTGTCCTCGTTTCTTCCTCTATTAAGATTCAAAAAGATTCGTTAATTAAATTATTCATTAAATGAATAATTTAATTACCACATAATTTTGAATCGTCTTTAAACCAAACTCTGCACAGTGGGCCTGGCCGTTTTAATATTTGCAGCATATGAAAATATCAAGGGGTGAGTCGCTTAGAACAATGTGCCATACACACTGTATCACCTACGATAATACGATATAAGATTACGATTCACAGTAATACACGATCATTTCACTCGTTACCACAATGTGTGGCACAATGAGGCACACTTTTGACAACTCAAAAACCGTCAACAAAGTGTAGTTGAACAATCATAGCAACCATTGGTTTTGTTTTACTGAACACCATGGCACATCGTGGCACATCGTAGTACATTGCGGCACAAGCTACCACGCTGTTCGTTTGTGAGCACAGTTCGATTTGTGCTAAGCGACTCACCCTTTGGAAAATATGCTTCAAATATTAATATTGTCATTGTCATTTCTCAGCGCACACCCTGGCAAACGTTCATCCGCCCATCTAGACTCTGTCAAGATGAGGACCTACAAAGCCTAACTGTTCGTATGTGCTAGTCCGTATAGCACACCAGTTTCTTCCACAAGCAGGCGCCGGCTGTTAACCAGTCCCACAAGTTTCAGATACATTACATAGAGGATAGTTGGAGACAGAAAATGAAGAGATAGTAAAGCGATTTTGGTTTGCTGAAACGAGACAAGAAAAGCAAAATAATTGTGATCAGTTTTTTTTTTTTATCGGGCAGATGGGATTGCAGCTTAACGTAACGTCAAGTTCTCTATTTTGTCTGGTCCAATGTATCCTGCTCCTAACAACGCGTGCTAAGTCGTCAGTGATGCAATTAAAACTTCGCATTGATTCCGCTTCTATTTTCTTCCTGATCTCCTCATGGGTCCCCTAGGTCAGAAGCGGATCAATCGACTGTTAAGTAAATTAGAGATCGCAGTCAGCCGTGATGTCCGCGAATTTCATACATACATACAAACTGTTTGGCGCAAGTTCAGAGCGTGTAACGTCGTGTCATCTAGTCTGTCATCCTATGGAAAATAATCCTACCATCGCCTTGGGGTCAACGTCATATTGGCAAATTTTGCATTGAATCCGCTTCTGTCTCTTCCTAATCTCCTTTTTGTCTCCTAGGTCCGAAGCAGATCAATCGACTATTAATTGAAACGGTAAACATACTAGCAGTATTAGTCCTTACTTGCGAATACTTTTCCTTCAACTGTGCTGTTCTTCTCTATCTTATAACATAACTCGATTATCCCTGTTCTAGTCAATATACATATTCATTACATTATGGACCGGGCAAATCCTTAATTTTCTATTATTATTATCCTGAGTAGCTATACCAGTGAAGGTATTTTAGGATTTCGCAAAAAGAATCTCTGCCAATAAAGGCGTAAGAAATATTTATCCACATAAAGTTTGCTGGAAGCGAATGTCCGCCTGGTTCGACTCGAATAGACCACACCGACCCGAAAGGGTTGCTTATCATTTCTGAGAGCCGGTGTGCTTGGTCGAGTTTAATAATCATAGTTCTCATCATAGTGGTCGAGTTTAATAATCAAGTCCTGAATAATTAACTATCTCTTACGTGCCAGTCCTGCACTCCTTTCCTGAACTAGCCTCATACTCACGATCAAAAGAGTCGACAACTAGTAGGATCCACATGTCCCCCACCCAAGTGAATTGATCAACTTGCAAGTAGGAGCACATATCTACCAACCAGCCAAGAAGACTTCCGAATCAATGAGAATGGACCATGCCAGTCGAAGGCCACAGGCCCAGCGCCATCTCGTACAGTGTCATTGTCATTTCTCAAGATGAGAACCTACAAAGCCTAACTGTTCGTATGTCCTAGTCCGTATAGTTTTTGGTTTGCTGAAACGAAACAAGAAAAGCAAAACAATTGTGATTAGTATCGTAGCTATAATAAATAAATAAATTCTCCTCTGTTGTCGGTTTCCCTGTTCGCAGTCCTCCCTCCTGTTCCTGATCTGTTTGGGCCATTGGCTTTCCGTTTCCTTGGCCGTCCGGTTCACCCTCACACATCGTAGCAGGAGAAACAAATAAAAAGACAAAACAAAACAAAATGAAAATAAATGGACGTCTGCTATCTGTGCCTAAATTGATGTTGCTTCTCAGTTTTGCACGACCCAGGGGGGACTTGCCCTTGATCCCAATGCTCTGTCACCGTTGTTGCGTGATATTCGTTATGGAATATTCTTTGTTTGGGGGCCAGTCATAAACAATGTTGTACGTTTTTTTATCCCTGATCCGCTGATACGTCTAAAATTCATTTTTAGTTTTTTTATCTCGTTACGTGACGCTCTTCCCCTATTGTCAATATCCAACATCATTTATGAATGGTCCCCTGGTGATATATTTAGAGCAGACAATCCAATGAAAAATAGGATTGACAGGATGTTAGTGCGCTCTTGGCACCTTGTGTCACATCTTCATGTTTGTTATACATATTAAGAATACCAAAGCATGCGATGTGATGACCGGAAGATTAGAGAAGCAACTCCTCCCCTTCCCCCCAATTTGTGCTAAGCGACTCACCCCTTGGAAAATATGCTTCAAATATTAATATTGACAAGAAAAACACTAGACTAACTGTAGTGTTTTCCAGGATGCTTTTCAATACTGGCTGTGTAAGGGTTAGAATAGAATAGAAATTCCTGCTAAATTTGCAACCTGGACCACTGTACAACGCCACAAAACCAACGAATATTTAAAATTACATATACGACAAGGTATGTGCAAACAATTTTGAAAGGAATTTTAAATCAGGGAGGAGTTGCTTCTCTAATCTTCCGGTCATCACATCGCATGCTTTGGTATTCTTAATATGTATGACAAACATGAAGATGTGACACAAGGTGCCAAGAGCGCACTAAAATCCTGTCAATCCTATTTTTCATTGGATTGTCTGCTCTAAATATATCACCAGGGGACCATTCATAAATGATGTTCGATATTGACAATAGGGGAAGAGCGTCACGTAACGAGATAAAAAAAACTAAAAATGAATTTTAGACGTATCAGCGGATCAGGGATAAAAAAAACGTACAACATTGTTTATGAATGGCCCCCAAACAAACAAAGAATATTCCATAACGAATATCACGTAACATCGGTGACAGAGCATTGGGATCAAGGCCAAGTCCCCCCTGGGTCGTGCAAAACTGAGAAGCAACATCAATTTAGGCACAGATAGCAGACGTCCATTTATTTTCATTTTGTTTTGTTTTGTCTTTTCATTTGTTTCTCCTGCTACGATGTGTACGGGAGAACCGGACGACCAAGGAAACGAAAAGCCAGTGGCCCAAACAGATCAAGAACAGGAGGGAGGACTGCGAACAGGGAAACCGACAACAGAGGAGAAAACGTTTATTTATTTATTATAGCCACGATACTAATCACAATTGTTTTGTTTTTCTTGTTTTGCTTTTCTTGTTTCGTTTCAGCAAACCAAAATCTATACGGACTAGCACATACGAACAGTTAGGCTTTGTATGTTCTCATCTTGAGAAATGACAATGACACTGTACGAGATGGCGCTGGGCCTGTGGCCTTCGACTGGCATGGTCCATTCTCATTGATTCGGAAGTCTTCTTGGCTGGCTGATAGATATGTGCTCCTACTTGCAAGTTGATCAATTCACTTGGGTGGGGGACATGTGGATCCTACTAGTTGTCGACTCTTTTGATCGTTAGAATGAGGCTAGTTCAGGAAAGGAGTGCAGGACTGGCACCCAAGAGATAATTAATTATTCAGGACTTGTTCTTATGATTACTAAACTCGACCAAGCACACCGGCTCTCAGAAATGATAAGCAACCCTTTTGGGTCGGTGTGGTCTATTCGAGTCGAACCAGGCGGACATTCGGTTCGAGCAAACTTTATGGTTAATAGTGGATAAATATTTCTTACGCCTTTATTGGCAGAGATTCTTTTTGTGAAATCCTAAAATACCTTCACTGGTATAGCTACTCAGGATAATAATAAAAGAAAATTAAGGGTTTGCCTGGTCCATAATGTAATGAATATGTATATGGACTAGAACAGGGATAATCGAGTTATGTTATAAGATAGAGAAGAAACAGCACAGTTGCAGGAAAAGTATTCGCGAGTAAGGACTAATACTGCTAGTATGTTTACCGTTTCAATTAATAGTCGATTGATCTGCTACGGACCTAGGAGACAAAAGGAGATTAGGAAGAGACAGAAGCGGATTCAATGCAAAATTTGCCAATATGACGTTGACCCCAAGGCGATGGTAGGATTATTTTTCCATAGGATGACAGACTAGATGACACGACGTTACACGCTCTGAACTTGCGCCAAATAGTTTGTATGTATGTATGAAATTCGCGGACATCACGGCTGACTGCGATCTCTAATTTACTTAACAGTCGATTGATCCGCTTCTGACCTAGGGGACCCATGAGGAGATCAGGAAAAAATAGAAGCGGAATCAATGCGAAGTTTTAATTGCATCACTGACGTTGTTAGGAGCAGGATACATTGGACCAGACAAAATAGAGAACTTGACGTTACGTTAAGCTGCAGTCCCATCTGCCCGATAACAAAAACAAAAAAAAACAACTAATCACAATTATTTTGCTTTTCTTGTTTCGTTTCAGCAAACCAATATCTCTACTATCTCTCCATTTTCTGTCTCCAACTATCCTCTATGTAATGTATCTGAAACTTGTGGGACTGGTTAACAGCCGGCGCCTGCTTGTGGAAGAAACTGGTGTGCTATACGGACTAGCACATACGAACAGTTAGGCTTTGTAGGTCCTCATCTTGACAGAGTCTAGATGGGCGGATGAACGTCTGCCAGGGTGTGGACTGAGAAATGACAATGACAACAATCGGAAAAATGTGTTGTATAACTAAGGTGGCTAATTTTCAAAGATCACTGTTGATGAATTTACTTAAAATAATAGGTAGCGAAACGAAAATAGCTGACCAACAGCATCCGCATGAGTTCAATCCAGTATCCGTCGAAAACTTTCCATGTCGTCGACGAATGAAAGGTAGGGTCCTTGTGCTGTGATATTGACGACATTAAAATAGAGGATGAATATTACTGGTCCGAGGTGGCTTCCTTACGAGATGCCGGATGTAGCAAGAAATTGTGCAGATAGTCCTTGTTACATTCGGAGTAGCCTTGCATCGAGATAGGGACGAGTCCTTGGACCAGGTTGATTAGAGAGAACTGTGATGCAGTAAAGTACAGCATGAGTTCGCTTTAGGATGAATGGTAAGGAGTGTTCGGTTAAATAATTACATTTCTTATGCCTGAAGCACTTTTTTATTTGGAAAAGGTGTACGTCGTTGTCCTGAAGGATGTTAAATTTTTGGCAATGTCAATGCGATTTCTCGTTGTTGCTATTACAAGATGGATGATTTACTGACTGAAACTAATGACAGATGTACTACTATGTACTGTAGCAAGAAGTCGTTTTCAAAAAAGCATGTACATCCCCTTTCCAATTAATTATTATGTTTTTGACTATATGTCTAATTTCTGAAATGTTATTTGCCATTTGTTTAAAGAAATGATGTTCACCAAACTAGCTGTAAGAAGTCGTATAAAATAAAAAAAAACTTTGTTTTTGGTCGCTCGCGAACTTCGTTGTTGTTGAATGTTTTTAACAGCACGCGTTGACAAGTGAAATAACACTCGTATGTTGACCGATTTGTCCGAAAAGAACAAAATAAATCACGTAAGAAAACAAACAAAAAAAGCAAATATGGTTTTTGTTATATAACGGAAATATTTTTTTTAAGAAATAAACTCTTAATCTCTCACATCGCAGGGGCGTCTCCGACATCATTTCAGCGAGTCAACGCTCCTTGCATCCGAATTCTAGAGCCGAATATTGCTGCTACGGTTCCATACCGGTATCAAGTTTGCCGTAGCTTTTCAGTGAGCCTGCTTGAATCTAGCCGAATAGGAGAATCGAGTCCCATCACGATGAAGATATTTTTGTGGAGATTAGTTAGCTAGCTGTGTGGTTTGTTTCCCAGATTCTAACGCTGCTGCTACTGGCTTCAAGGGGAAAAAATCCAGTGGCAGTAGCATAGGTCGCATTAGAGTCACTCTTCTCTTTTCAGATTCCTTCCCGCCTTTTATTCCTGTTTTCCGACAAGACGACATTGACGACGATGACGGCGCGGGGACAAACACCAAGATGCACCAAGGGAGATTTCATGTCCCCTGAGCCCTAGTGCTATTCCGTAAGGATTACTTACAGATTTCCTTGTTCTTCCACTTTTACTTTCGAATACTCTCGTTTATACTGCGAATTGGTGATTTGGCGTAGACGAATTTGCTGTTAGCTTTTCCTGCTGCTTTGATCTGGTTCAAAGATATTCCCCCGGGCGGCACGCCATCCTGTTCATCCTGTGTATTCTCTCTATCAATATGGCTGCGAGAACTGATTCGGTGGTAGGTCAAACACCAAACGATCGGTGGCTGTAGACTGACTCGGACCGAAAGTTGAGTCTTGGGACAACAGTCCATCCACCTGTGACTGGTACTCGGCCATATAGTCCTGGGAGAAATCCGGCTGCTGCGAGAGGCTGAAACCCGGCTGGGACATGTTTTGGGACATTCCCTGGGTCACTGAACCGGAACCGATCGGGCCGGGTGTGTGCTGGTTCTGGCTTGACGGCGGACCGATTGGGCGTTGTTTCGGTTTAGTGCCGATGGCGCCGACTGCGGGTTTGATGCGACGGGTTTGTTTTGCCGCCTGCATTGCCTGTTGCTGCTGGAAGAACCGCGGCGGAACATTCGACATGTTCATAAACATTCCGACCGGCACAGGCATGTTGTTTATTGCTGCCTGGGCACGCTCCGGGGAAATGTAACTGATCGGGTCGTGAGTGCGTGTGAACATGTCCAATGGCGGATTTCTCGGTCCGTTCATCATGCTTCCGACAGGACCTGCACGAAGCGGTGAAGAAAATTGGTCAATGGTTTTTTTTCGAAAATGTAAACACCACAGACAAATGAGATTAAATGTATATTGAAAGGACTGTTGTAATGATCATTCAACTCACCTGGATTACCGAATGAACTTCCGGAGAAGCCTGCGCCGTGATGATTTCTTTCAAAGTAACCCGCTTCCTTAGCATCATACATAATAGTATTCATAAAGTGTGAACCAGGGTTCAATGTGTTGACAATCTTTTTCGGTTTCGTGAATTGAATCATTGACTCCTTCAAGTTGTTCAAAGACCCTTCCACCAGTACTTTTTTGTCTTTGTAGAAGTTCAACAAATGATTCCACAACTGCTGCTTGGACAAAACTTTTGGATTTCCGACGATGATTATGCCATATTTGGCTCGAGTTAAAGCCACATTCAATCTTCTTGGATCGTTGAGGAAGCCGATTCCCTGGTGCTCATTGGAACGAACGCAGGACATGATGATGATATCTTTCTCTCTACCCTGAAAAGCATCCACACTGGCGATTTCGATCTCCTGGTATAACTTGGAATGCAACGACCCTTGATACTGCATGTATTGTACCAAATAGGCACGCTGACCTTCGTAAGGTGTAATGATGCCGATCTGTTCCGGCTTGACGCCAGCCTTCAAGAAACGGGTGGTAATTTTTTCTACGTTTGAGGCTTCCGTGCGATTTAAATAGGATGTTCCTGAACCAGCGATTTCCTCCTGGCCTTGAGTCACTAAAAAGAACATTGGGGTGTCCGGTGACGGCCATGGAAAATCAACTTTTAACTTTCGTTCCTCTGCACAGACCCCATTTTGCAGGCTGCCTTCGTAAAAGAAATTTGATGGAAACTGGGACAGCTCGGGATGCATGCGGTATTGTACTTCCAAACGGAACGGACGAATGCCTAGCACGACAAGACGCTCGAATAAACTTTGCGAAAGCCCTGCCTTAGCTGCCTTTTTACACATCACAACCGGTCCTAGCTGGCAATGATCTCCAACAAGAATCAATTGTTTGGCTCCTAGCACTACAGGGACCATGCACTCAGGTTCCGTTGATTGCATTGATTCGTCAATTAAGATTGAGCTGAACTTAATGCGTTGTAGTCTCGGATCACCAGCTCCAACGCATGTACAACAGATAACGTCAGCCGCTTCCAGCAACTCGCGCTCAGCTTGTTTCTTTAGCATGCGATAGCGTTTCTCGTCTGACGAACTTAACTCGCCGGTTTCGTCCTTCAGTTGTTGCAGTTTCTTTAAGTCCGTATTTTGTTCCATGTTACGAATTTGATTGTGCAGAGCCAGAAAACTAACCGGGGAATCGATAGCTTCGCGAGACTTAGCACAAACGCGAACCACTTTCAAATTGGTACGATGAATTTTCTCTGTCAACTGATCAACGGCGGTATTACTTGGTGCACATACGAGGATCGGTCCACCATTCAGACGCACCAGCTGATAGACGATGGTAGCTGATGTAACGGTTTTACCAGTTCCGGGCGGCCCTTGTATCAAGCTGAGAGGACGTTGCAAGGCGTGCTTCACGGCATACACCTGGGAACGGTTCAAGTCAGGCAAATTCGGAGCACTGAAGTGCTTGGGCAAATTGTTGATACGGAATGTAACATCATCGGAACCATCTTGACGACCGTGTCCCAACAGCCGCGAGTAGATATAGTTAGAAACGCTGTTATCATCCACTGCAAACTTTCTTAACGCCATCTGCATGCGATCGAAAGAAGTACCTTTCCAGATAAAATCTACCGCAAAATGTGAAGTGCACTCGATTGGTGCCTGATGATTATGTTTCAATTCAAGTCCAACATCTTCTCCGTAATTATCGGGAACTTTAATCACATGGCCTACACAGCTCCAAGGTTTGTGCAGTTCGCCTGTATATCTCAATCTTAACTCATCACCATGCATCAGTTTCATGTCGCCATCGTTCTTCGCCAGTGTAAAGTAGGCAATCGTTTTCTTGTTTAATCCGGTGTCCCATCGAATTTCAATATTCTCTTGTGTCTGGCTTTCCTTCAGACGCTTGTCATAATCTGCTTCGAGCTTTACCAGAGGACCGAAAATATTCTGATATTGGTAGCCATCAACATAACGAAACTGCACCGGCGACGGTTCCTTATCGATACCGGGTTTCTCCAGATCTTGGAATGTTGCATCCACGTTTTCCTTCCATAACTCTTCTAGCTTGTTAATCTGCGCTGCTGAAACCTGGCGGGCTCGCAGTTGCTCTTGCTCGGTGGGAACCTTCACGAGCCAGAACAAGAAACATCGGTCGGCTATGAGAGGTTTCCATTGTTCTTGGTCCCAGTTCATGTCTTTAATGGAGTTTTGAGCTGCACATGGTTGTCTGTATGAGTAGAATAATTAGAAATCATGTATGTAATCCGTAAACATAAAGCGTCTGCCTACCTGCACAGCAGCACAACAACCGAGTCGGCTTTGGCAGGGATGAAACCCAAAACGAAAACATTCCGTACACCGCACGAGTAGCACTCCAGCACGGTCTCTCCGAGTGGCCCATCACCGTGCAGCGTAACTTCACGATGTTTCGCTCGGACCAGATGGTTTACGATGTGGGACCCGGAAGTGCTCCCGCGACCATTGCAAAACCACTTCTTGCAGATGTTGCACATCACAACTGTGCTTGGTTCGTGAATGCCACAATAGCGACATGCGTGCGGGGGAAGTTCCTGACTTTTCACAACCGCATCATCCTCGTCTTCCTCGAACTGGAGTTCACCGATGGCGCTTGTAATACCGGCAACCTTCGACGCATCCGAGCCCAGTCGACGCCCAAATCCGTTGAGCTACAAATTAAAATAGCAAATGTTGAAATATCTGTCTGGGGCAAATAGAATTCTCCGTCAGACCCAATTTGAAAAGCTTCAAACTTGCAAGGACATTGTCTCACTTGTCACAGTTCAGCAGGTTTTTACATTCGGACTCTCAAAGTGACGAAGCGTTCTGTTTCGCTAGGCATAAAAGATGAAATTAACCTATATTGAATTACGTTCAACCGAGTAAATTGCGACAATTTTCCCGTAACTGCGGTTCAATGCAAAGTTCAATAATTGTGAAACAATATTTTTTACATCTCCTGTATGCCGTTAATATTAACAGAATACTGAATCCTCAATTCTGCATACTCTGATACCATTGTGAGGAAGATAATCACTACTGGTTAATCGCGTTTCCAAAAAAGAATATACAAATTGAATTTTCGAACTTCGAAACCTAAAGCAATCATTTCCTCACAGAGAATAGAGATAAGGTTATGTTCTGAGACAATCTAAATTTTAGTTATTTCGCAATAAGTGATATCCAACTATATTTCACTCCTTTGCTTGAACTGCTTAAATTTTCACACGATCTATACCTAAGACGACGGCGATCTTAAGCATGATTCAGGTTCAAGTGTTTACGCATACAATCTCTCTTGCCCGTCTGCGCCCTTGAAACTACAGCTCTCGAAAATGTTCAACATGATTCAAAATGGAAGCATTCTTTTTCTGTACTGGCAATAGGCCAAGTGATACTTTGAAACACAAACCTGACTCCCGGATCCACCTGCAAGATGTTCTAACTGGGACGCTAACGTCTGGCTCTGGGACGGAATGGTAAAGTCACGAAAATCGAAATCCGTTCCCTGGGTGTCTGCTCCGATCAAGTCATTTTCTTCGGTGTCCAGGAACGTTAACGTTTGGGAACCAACCGCACCATCGTAGGTGTCAACACTCATCGCCAATAGTTAGTGATAGTGATTTGCGATCTTGTCTCGAACTCCGATATTCCTCTTGCTCGCCACTGTCGAGGTGAGGTGCTTCAGCTCACGTCAGTTCTAGCCCTGGAAAAAATCGTTTGAAATGCCTTAAAAAACGGAATATTGGTCACAAAAGTAATATATTTCCAAGCTTTGACTTCGAGGTAATCGAATAATCGTAATTTAAAACCGAAACTTACCAGAAATGGGGGGATTTTCGCGAAAAATTAACACTTTATTGTTTTCGCAGCAGCACATTGGAAAACGCGATGTTTCTTTTGTCACAGCTTGCTGTACGTCTTTTCTTTTCTTTTTCCCCGTTACTGATATATGAGCCAGGGATGCCAGGTAAAATTTTGTGATATAATATTTGCGCAAATATACGCGCGAAAACGTACAAATTTGTTTCAAAACATGAAAGGGGGTACCCTACAAGCAGTCATAAAACAATAGATATTGTACACTCAAAAAAAAGTAAACGTTATGCCTATTGATTTTACACATAGATTTTTGCAATTAACGGAGGCATATAGACACTATTTGCTGGCACATAAACCTAATGTGTGTATTTACAAGAAATATTAATCTTACATTCACATTTCATAACTATTAGCCACATAAAACCCCATTCTATAACAATATGCACATATAACTTATGTGTGTGCATACATAGTTTATACAGTTGACACATAGAAGGTATGTGTGCGCGTGATAACAATAGCATATCTTCTTCATATGAATTTTAAGCGGTTTGAAGCAAATAGAATTAACGTTTGGATTTTTTTCAGTGTAGGTTATTACTGTTTCAACATTTGTTCGACATAGAGTTCTCGCAAGTGATTTACAATGATTTTCATGTAACAATCAATATATTATGTTCAGCCAATAAATTATACAGTAACTTCACATTAAATTTTACGGATTTAGAGAAAAAATGCAAGAAAAAAATCAATCTTTTAAATGTTAAAATACATAACCACTCCCTCCTCCTTTTCAGCTGATATTGTAAAAGTCGTTTTTACATTGAAATTTACTATAGTATACGTAAAAGTTCAATGTTTTTGTATTGTAGCATAGCACTAGAATTTTTCTGTAAATTATTGCAAAATTACTGTACTGTCACAGTAAAAATCATGATTACTGTACATTTCTTTTCGGGGAAGTGGCGACCTTTTATTGTTTTGCCCAAGCCAAAAATTCAGCACGAGATCAAAAATTGAGAAATCTGTGCTAGTCTGTCCATTATAACAGAAAACTGTGGAAATTTGTGCAGTTATAGAAGTTTGTGCAGCATATTGAAAATCTATTAAACACAGATTGATCTGTGCACCTGGCATCCCTGATATGAGCAGAAGTGACAGTCTGCACGCAAAAATAAAACAACCTACACGCCACCGAAAAACTACCTAAAATTGAGTACTCTTGAAACTTTCACACTTAAAATCCATTACCTACCAGTAGGTAATTTTAATTTGCTGTCCTTATTTCACTGCCGGGAAACAAGGGAGAGGGAATGATTTTTTTACTCAAAATTAATGGGATGAAGTTTAGTCGGCTTTGGGGAATATCTCCTTATTTTTGGGTAAATTTGGACTCCCTCTCTTTTGTTTTCCGTTGGAGGAAGTAGGATGCACAGATTTAAGATTACCTACTGCTAGGTAATGCAAGTTTTCTGTGTTGATTCAAATTCAAGGATTTAGTTGAACCAAAAGAAAATTTGGTTAGTTCTTGAGCGTTTTTTTTTTTTCAAAAAGTCATATCTGCAATGAGTTACTCTCTTTGTTTACTTTCTCTTCTGTTAATAATTCGGTCACTTTAACATTTATCCCTCAACTCTTTGCATAATATGCTAGTTAAAACCACCGTCTTTCGATCTGTACTGTAAAATAAGTGAAAAGTGTTATAGTGACGCCGTAAAAATCGAAAGAGAAAGTCTCGACAAACATATGATTACGGCCTAAAAGCCAACTGTCAAAATCCACTTTGAATGGAAATTCCGGACAAACCGTTACACGCTAATCACAGATGTTGGTAGTAAATGAAAGAGAAAAGTTTTCTCTTTCATAAACTGCTGTCAACTGTGTTCGACTAGTAACGGTTTGTCTGGAATTTCCATTCAAAGTAGATTTTGACAGTTGGCTTTTAGGCCGTAATCATATGTTTGTCGAGAAGTAAACAGAGTAACTCAATGCAGATATGACGTTTTGAAAAAACGCTCAAGAATTCTAAAATAATATCATTTGAAACAAAAATACTGGTTTTAGATTTTAAAATATTTCTTAAAAATGGTGACCGTGTATTATTCGATCTCCGCAATTTTGTTACGTCGCGCAAACGAAAAAATGAACCCATCCGAGAAAGTCGAGAGTGTAATGGCAGATCACTCTAGAAATGTACATCAAGTTTGCATTGAATTTGAAAAAATGCATTTAATGTTGGAAAGTTTGGTTAATATTCATATTCTGAGTATCTTTTTTTCTCATTTCTGAGGTCGATTCCTAATATTTTTCAAGATTTTCCAAAAAATATTATTATTTGGCGTACAAAAAGTGAAAAAAAGTTTGATTACGTATCTTTAACGTCAGCTGCATCGGAAAAATAAAAAAAAAACAGGATTACCCAATTCTTTTGTTTACGAGGTGGTTTCTTGTTATTCTTTCTAAGCTCAGCTTTTTTTGTTTCTCTTCCTCTATTTTCCTTTTTTCTTCAGTCTTCGCCTTGTGGTAATCAAGTATTCGGCGCAATGTTGAAACAGCAGGACTACGTTTCTTGAATCGTACTGGCTTTCAGGCGATTCTAGGAATTCAACAAGCACACTATTATCATTATTTAGCTGTGATGTGACTCTTAGATGTGTCAACATAGAGTTCAATTAAGGAGGGTGAATGTTTTGACGTTTCTTTGAAAAATGAGTGAAGCCAACATAAGCTGGCTTTCTGGCTCGGTTAGTTGTCACAAATGACAGCGAACGCGCTTTAAGCAACGTTCATATCGCTACGAGCCGATGTTGTTAACTCGACCTGAAACTTATCGAATGCAAACAAACTACATTTCGATGTGCTTAACTGGTACTCAGGTGATAAAAGCGTTCGGATTTTGTGTAGAGGAAGCGATGCAAGAGAAAGCGTGATTTCTCATATATTGTTACTAATTACTTGTTTTGAATCCAACTTTTAAACAGTGTTATACAGTTTATGTGAACAGACCTTGAACATTTGAAACGTAGCTAGCGCTACTGGCGTTTGGAGGCAGCTTCAGGCAACAAACAGTTTTCACGGGGCTGAGTTCAATACAAATTACATATTTGTTACCATTTATTTAAGACTTTTTAGATAAACCGTTACGAAGAAACCTTTTCAAACACGAAACATGCATAATGCCAAATCAGTCAAACTAATTGAATCAATAACAAATATTACAGTTGTACATTTAAATTCATTTTCGAAATATATCACTTCCTCTTGGCTATCGTTGAAATACGAAACGTTTTCGGTGATATTTTTTAAAACTATGGATTCGATAATAGACATTCCAAGGAATGTAATTGTTGCATCAAACCATACGAATGCTGAGAAACCTGGCTGAGCAAGAGGCAAATACATTAACAGGGTCCAAAATATGTAGGGATCCAAATTTGGTTGATTATCCTATAACAAATTTGCATTAAAATGGAAAAATGTATTGTACGTTTCATTGGAAACGAGCCATTCAATCATTTTGTGGCGACGAATTGAATAGGCGAATTTAATTATAAATGCTGAGAAACGTCTAAAAATATGTATTATCCAAGTTTAATGTGTGCTAATTATTTACTTTAATCGAATTTGTCAAAAAGTGACTGCAAACTGTGCTTCTAAAGTTTCAGGTTTTCGTATGTTTTATTCACAATAAGGTTTTTACACAAAAATTGCATCACCTGACGAAAAATAATCGTCGCGTTTCCTTTTGAAAAGCACCCCAGTCGATGACGGATAATATTTAATTTCCATTTTTGCATCAACTCTGCGCTCAAAATACTCAAGAAAATGCTCCAACCTTTCTATTTTTTCATCTTGGTGAAAAGAGTATAATTTCTGAAGCGTCTGACAACACTTCCCTAAAAATGTCAGATGTGGTCTCACACGGGATGATTTTCAATAACAATTTTTTGATTTGGTAACAATTTTTCAAAATTTTGCAGAAAATATCAGGAATGCTGCTACCACACCTGCGTCACAATGTTCAGATCATGTTTCGGAATACCGCTGGTCTTCGGTACCAGTCGACGAGGGCACTGGCGAAACGGGAAGATGAGTATACCGACAGGCCGGAATACCCGCCGATTTACGAGCTGAGCTTCAAGGCGAAGAAAAAACGTGAGGCAGCACAGTGGCACGATAAAATCAAACAGTTGAGTAGCGTGGAAGAGAAACTATTCGAGATCAACATGCCAAAGTACTATGGATACAAGGCGCACATGATTACGGACCAAAAGTTTCCCTACAATGTGCTGCCGCTGGCGCAATACGCAACCAGAACTCATTTAATCGAAGGGAAGCTACCGCAAACGTATGATAAAATGAGTGAGATCTCGAAGAGCTTACTAGACGAGATACGCGGAGAAGTGGAAGACGTACTGGGATTTGAACTACATGGATACAGGTATAGTGAAAAACGTAAGATGGTTTCATTTTCATGCGTTTTTTTTACAGGCGCCAAGAGCTCAGTAAGGAAAATATGTCTCCTGAGAAACGGGAGGAAATTGTAACATCAGCGCTTCTAAAGGGCCTCCATCGAGTTCTGACCAATAACTTATCAAGCGTATATGCCCATATGAATGAACTAGAGGTAGACTATGATCCTAGACATGAGGCTTTTTGGTTTCTAGGGGGCATATCTCCTCCATCGCTAGTTCGAAAAATTAAGGAAGGAATCAAATGGCAAAAACCATACGCAAATGATCCCTATGATCGCAAAATGCAATATGTTGGCCAACCATATTTGGCACTAAGGCACAGATATCCACTGGAACCTTTTATTCAGGATAATTTAAACACCCTCGATCTAAAGCAGGAGGATGCTCTAATTCCTGATTTTAAGTACGACCCTACTACGGTTGGCTATCAAACGGAACAGCGACATGCCACGACGATTCCAGGGTTTTGGCCAGGGGATCAACATGAATTCGGTATGATTTCATTCCAACGCCGAAGTCACACTCTAGTACGCGAAACATACTGCGCTATAAACGACGTGCAAGAAGCTCTACATTCACAAGGAATTTTAGCTAGCTACGCGTGGTTACTCGGGCAGGCGTGCTATCAAGGGTTTTCTGTCTTTAATGACGTAACCTACCCACTTTCGGCACAAACCGTTATCACTGATGGTAAACATTGGTCGTTCTATGCATATCAGTTAAATACAGTTCTGCTGCATTCGGATCAGGTTGATTCGAACCCACGATTCAACCGCTGCTGGGGAACGAAAGAATTGCAGCTTTTCGAACACATTGATGAAAGCGGCAAGATCCACGGACTCAACGAAGATGTTCTATTGCACTTGATATCTTTCTATGTCAACGCTCCAAAGGTGCGAGAAGGGATTGAGATGAAACCTTATCTATGCAAAACTGAGCCACGCGTCGCAGATATTGTCGAAGAAAACCGACGTACATTCATGGAGATGACGTACAAGCACCGCACCTCGAATCGTCCTCGTCACAGACCAGATCCAGAACTTTACCAGTGGGAAAAGATTTACAAGGTGGACCATAATACTAGACCAATGGAAGCGAAAAGACGACCTTTCGAGCTCAATCAGAACATGTACAAACGTAGGATGGATGAGCACGCACTGAAGTATATTCCTCGCAAGGTACGACCGAATGGCCCAAAAAGCTTGCCCAAGTTTGAGGCCACCTACTATCCAAATGTTAGGCGATGAGTTAGTAGTAAGCTCTATATTTGTAGTTGCAGTCGGTAATAAATTGATGATTTGGAACTCTTTTGTCATCACATAAACTCAACTTTCTAAACTTAACAAAATATAGTCACAGAGAACAGACGTCCATCTTCAGCATTCAACTTGTGCAAAATCTCTAACGGTTTCGAAGGTAGTTGGGATATCCAAACCAGGTGCGCTACTGTTGTCATGTTTTTGTGGCTGAGTTCGACAGAATTGACAGCCAGCGGTTATTCCTCTACCCAGTCAAACTAGTCCGGAACCGGTTCAGACTTCCAGCTCAAATGCATCAACCGATAGAGTCGGAATCGGTTGTTTTCTTTGAGCAAGATTCCATACTGAATCCATTCAGGATTTCGAATCAGTTCCGGAATGGATTTGACGGATAGGTTGGTGTGGCGGCGGTAGTGTTTATCGTATATTAATTCAAATGTTTACACACGTTTTTTTGTTCGATCATGGATGTCTGTTCTCTGTGATATAGTCATTGCATATACATTTGTTTAGATTTAAACTGGAACGGAACTCGTGGTGTTTACTGAATTAGGCAATCCATTAGACGTTTGTTTGACAATTCAGCGGTGGGTTCTGTCAACAAGTCTACTCCTGCGAAAAGAAAAACTCGTACGACTAACAACTTTTTTTTTCTCTCCTTTTGTGACACAGACCTGTTGGTCCATATTTGCCAGGTGTATCAAATGATAGTTGTCAATTGACGTACGAATTCGAGGAAAATAATGAATTTGATTAACCTCCGTCAGATGCGTTTCCAAACAAGTGAAAACCCAAGTTTGTTGCGAAAGTTTGTGAATCGATGGTGAGTTTAAGTTTCGCGGGAGTCACTCAAACGTTGCCTCCTATCTCTCTCACAAATTCGGCTATTTGCATATATTCATCGACATTTTTGTTTTTCAGGACGCTAATGAGGCTGATTCGGTTGTCTAGCACGGGATACTTTTGTCTGGTCGAGTTATACCTCGGACAGTCATGGAGGATATGGGTCAAGTTTTCTTGAACGTTACAATCGTCGCAATTTTCGGTTCGTATCAGTTTCCATTTATATAGTCTGTCTTTAGAGGCTGTGTGGAAGGTTCTCATTCTTCCCATTGTAATAGTTTGTGTCGTAGTCATTTGCATTTTGTAGAACCAGGGTTTCATTGTCATTGTATTCATTATTTGGTAGTGTTCTTTCCCTTTTTCCTGTGATAGTCTCGTATATTCTTCGTTCCATTCTATAGTCAATTCTTTTTTGAAACTTATTAGAGAATCACCGATAGTTAAAGAATAATATTCTATATTAGATTTTTTAATCCCTAATTTAGCGGCTTCGTCCGCTCTATCGTTTCCTAAGATGTTGATGTGGCCGGGTATCCATTGAATGATTATTTTTTGTAAATTATTGCAATTGGCTATTGTATATAGCTGCTGTATTAGATAATTTTCAGTATTGTTATCTATAAGCGCCATACAGCCACTTTGTGAATCTGTAAATATGACCACTTTGGTTTGGTTGATACTAATTGCATATTCTACAGCCTCAATAATGCCTACCAGTTCAGCATTCATGATAGAAAAATTAGGATTTAATTTGTAGCTAAAGGATATTCTATTTTCTTGGTCATATATACCATATCCTACTCCATATTCACTTTTCGAGCCATCTGTAAATAGTTTGAAATAGGTAAAATAGTCTTCTCTTATTAATCTTTGTACTGTAGTTGTCTGTAATACTAGTGGGGTGTTTTTTCTATGTAGATTAGGTATTGTTGGTATTATTTCAACTATTTTGGGGTCGTGAATGATAGTAGAATTATTTTTTAATGTTTTACATTGCAGGATATGATAATTATTTATCGATGCGCTTTTTTGAAGGTAACTATGGTATTTGGGTATTTCGTCTGAGTTTATCAAATTCCGTAAGTGGTTTGTTATTGGGCTGGTCTCGAAATAAAGCGTTTTTAGCAATTCTTTGTAAGCTAAATATTGTGCTCTATAATGTAGTGGGAATTCACCAACTTCTGCATAGAGGACGTGATTAGGAGTCGATTGTAGATAACGGCAAGAGGTTCTAATTGCAAGGTTCTGTACTTTTTCAATTCTAGTTAGGTCTGTTTTGCAAGCTTTGGAGTAAACCGTCAAACCGTAATCTAACTGAGAACGAATTATGGAGTTATTTATCTTTTGTAAGACCTCGGGGTGGCAGCCACCTTTCTTTCTACTCAACATCTTTAATATATTGATTTTCTTTCTGGTTTTATTTATAGTATGTGTGATATGCGCTTTAAAGTTCAACTTGTGGTCTATCCAGATCAGAGTCGGAAAATGTTTTTTTCATTTGCCAAAATCAGGCGAAAATGACGAAAGAACGAAGCTTCTTTCCATACCACTAGCACTTTGCGAAATCGAAAATGAGACAGCAGGCTAGGACAAAGCAAGCATGTAGCAGAGCGTTTTCATTATTCGCTCCACACGCTCGTTTTCGCTTTGAGATTCAGAATGATATTGGTACATTCGATATTGAACTTACTGCTGGGGAAACGAACATACACTAGCAATGATATTTATTTGTCGATGCTCGATTCTGTAGATTTGCGAGCTAATGATGGTATTGTAAGACGGAAGCCTGATCGGTATGCATATTTCTCATTTTAACTATGTTCTAGTTGCATTATTAGATGCACATTGCATAAATTTCATTTAATGAATGAGAGTCGCAAATTACTGACCATGCATCAAAACGAAATTGCAGCTTCGGATTCTCATAGGAAAACGAAAGTCGCTGCTGCTGCTACTCGTTTTCATAGATTCGAGAGAGGAGGGGACATCGCCTTTATTGTTTTATTTTTCCATGCAGTTAGCGACGAAAGAGGCAGGGAAAGGACGAAAATGAATTCTCTGAGTTTCGTCGTTCATTGAATAGGTATGAGAATTTTAAGCTCTGATCCAGATTCCTAAATGCTTGTGTATAAATTTAATTTCTACTGGAGTATTGTTGATTTTTATATTGATATTTTCGGGGACGTTATTCATAAATACTATTGTTGCAGACTTATCGGGATTTACTTGCATGCCTAAATTGTCTAGTTCTGTGCATATTGTATTGAGTGTGGTGTTCATGTTATGGCTAGCTTCTATTGCATCTGTGCCTATTGCAACTACTGCAAAATCATCAGCAAATTGAATGAGTGTACCATCTTCTGTAATTTCGTGTAATTTGGTTGTAAAAATGTTGAATAGTATTGGTGATATCGGGCAGCCTTGAGGTAATCCTTTATTTGTAACTCTTTCTATTGTGGAACCATCATTTAGTGTTAATTGTATTGTTCTTTTATGGAGATAAAAATATAACCAGTTAACTATATGTGTGGGAAATTCTTTTTCTGATAAGATCTTCAGTAGCTTAGAAATGTCAACGTAGTCAAATGCTTTAGACAAATCTAAGAAGGTGACCATGATACATTTTTTATTATTTTTTGCCTCTTGTATTTTGAGGACAAGATAATTAACGCAATTAATTGATGATGTTTTGCTTTTAAAACCAAATGAGTATTGAGACAAAATCTGGTTGGCATTGGTGAATTCAACTATTTCGCGTTTTATTTTAATGTTTATTGTTTTCAAAAAAATTGGAATTAAGCATATCGGTCTATATGAATTGGAACTATTTTCATCTTTTCCAGGTTTGAGAATTGTGATTACTTTTATCTTTAACCAACTGTCTGGAATTATAAGAGTATTTAAGACATCGTTACACATGTTTGTTATTACTCTGATTAATTCTGGATTTAAGTGCTTCAAAATAAAGTAAGAAATATGATCGTGGCCTGGTGAAGAGCTGTCTTTTTTTGATTTGATTGTTTTGAAGAATTCCGTTACTGATAATTGAAGGTGATTTGGTGAATTTCTTACCGAGTATTCTATTTCGTTTGATATGTTTGGGAAATTTGAATCCATAAATTGATTTGCTAGTTCCTTATTATTTAGTAATTTTAGGTTATGTTTCTGTGAAAATCCTCCACTGATAAGTTTGACGGTTGTCCATAGCTGTTTAATGTCGAGGTCCGGTGTGAGTGTGTCTGTGAGATCTTGGAAATTTTTTCTTTTCGCTTTTTTAATTTCTGTTTTCAATTTTGCTCTTGCTTTTTTAAATGCTATGAAGTTTTCTATTGTTAAGTTTTTAAGGTATATCATAAATTTATCTTGTTTTTCGTTAAATAGCTGTTGGATATCGTTATTCTACCATTTTTTTGGGTAGAATTTTTTATGCGGTTTATATTTTGTTTTTTCAATTTCGTGTTTGAAAATATTGCTTAGTTGTTCTGGTGATGATATACTTTCTGGGTCTATTGAGTTTAGGTTTGCTATTGCTTTTTTCTTGTTGATTAAAGTGGTGTTGTAAGTGAATTTTTGTGCTTGATTTATTATTTTTAGTATTATTATTTTATGATCTCCACAGATTTCGTCGTCTAATATTGTCCATTCTGTTTGTGGGGCAAGGCAGGATGTTACTATGGTCAGGTCAATTGCGGAAGGTGTTTTATTTGGATGATTTATCATTGTTGGTGAGCCGTCATTTAGTATAATCATGTTTCTGTTTTCTATCGAGTCTAAAATTAGTTCACCTCTTGGACAAGTTTTATTTGCCACATTCCATACTGAATGATGTGCGTTGAAATCACCAGCAAAAATTGTTTTACAGCGATTTTGATCAATAAAGTTAAGAAGGCTAGTGAGAGGATTTTTTATTTGGTTATTATTTATAGGGCTCGGAGGTATGTAAATCGAAACAAATAAAAGTGGGTCGATTGTATTCGTTGTTTTAATTGCTATTGCTTCAACTGGTTGTGTGTCTGGGAGGTTAATTTCTTGAAATGCTATTTCGTTTTTTATCAAAAATGCTACGCCACCATAGCCTTTATCTCTCGCTTTTTTGATAAATTTATAGCCCGGAAATTTGAAATCTTCTTCAGGCTTTAACCAAATTTCTGATAACATAGCAATATCGATATTTTGTGTTTGTAGCAAATTAGTGAGAAGAGAACGGTTAGCAACAGGTCTTATGCTATTGATATTGTTCTGTAGTATATTAAGATTGCGAAGTGAGCCCATTATTGTTTGTTGGGTGGTTTTAATGGTTGTAGTATTTCCGGATTTATTAGTTCAACTGCTCATTAATGTTTGTTAGAAATTTATAGTCTGTTCCTTTTTTCGCGCTGTTTTCTGAAATATTTTCCGTTATTTTTTCTTGGATTTCTTTGATTTTAGTTATGAGTTTGTTCAGATTTAATTGCTTGACTATTTCAATTTTGAGTTTATTTACTATTTGGGTCAATTCAAGTTTCGTGATGTAATTAGATTCATTTTCGGTCTGAGTATTGCTTGCAGTTGTGACTTTACTAGTAGTTTGTAACGGTTTTTTGTCAGCTGTCGGTTTATTTAGTGGATTTGTCGTGTTTGTTTCTTCCGATGTGTTTAGCGGTGTGATAGGGGGAAACTCTTTTAGTGACTGCAGTCGTTGTTGTACCTGTGATTGTCTGGGATAAAGTTTATTGGCTTCGTCAAAGGAGAGTTTGTTAAAAGCCATGGCTTTGCGGATATTGTCTTGTCGGGTTCTTTCCTTGCATTCTGGGTCAAATGCCTTATGACCTTCATTGCAATGAAAGCATTTTTTTAGTGATTTGCAGTCTTTTCCGTCGTGTCCGTTCAATGAGCAGTTGCTGCATCTGACTTGTTCTGATTTACATACCTTTGATGTGTGACCATAGCGTAAACATTTCCAACAGAATTTGATTGGGAACAAATATACATCAACCCTTCTTGGGATTGTATATATTGTAACATTTTGTGGTAGTTTTTCTCCTTCAGCGTAAATTTTTATCGAGTAAGTAGGCGTAAGTTTTTTATCGACTAACTTTTGTATTCTCTCAACTTTGGTAATTTTTATTCTTTCGCATTCGAGGTTCTTCAGCAGTTCCTCGTCCGTGAATGATATTGGAATGTCCCTGATGACCCCGATGGTTTCTTGGTACATCTTAGGAACGAATATCTTGTATTTGTATGTCTCTAACAGTATTTTGGAATTAAGTAAGCTTTCTGCATGTTTTGGGTTCTCAAATATGATTTTATATCGGAATTTACCAGCGGGTTTAAGTTCTTTATATTGAGTGATTTTTATGTTGTGAAGTAATTTGGCTATTTCCATTATATGTAGTTTGCAATTGTCGTCTGTAGGTTCCATAATGAATGTCTTGTAAATTTTGTTCTGAATCCATCCAGTCTTAATTTTCGTTTTCGAATGCTTGTCGGTTTTCGTCGGTTCGTTGTCGTTTGTCTTTTCCAGTTTTTCATTCATGTTCAAGTTTGTGTCTTTTGTGGTTTCTATCGTAGCTGTTATAATTTGAGTCTTCTTGTCCTTTTTCATTTTTTTCCTTTGTAATTTACCCTCTTCGTCCGAAGATAGAACAAACTTTCTGCGACCCGTCATAGAGGCGTCACTCGCCGACTCATATCCCGTACCAGACCCATCATCATGGTCGGGACCACGAGGCCCATCCTCATCTAACTCCATGTTTTCCTACGAGTCTCGTCCGAGACTGCGTAGGTGAAACGTAACCTACCTTATTTGTATGAGAGACCGAAAAACAACGGAGTTAGTCAATTCGCGATTCACACACTTTTTCACAATGCAACAAAATGGCCGGAAAGGCACTTCCGATGAAAATCAAATTTTGAGGTTAGCTTTTTTTCTCTCTAAATAACCGCGTTGCGCGCTCTGATACACCTGCTATACTTTCCAACCGCACTGCACAAAGGCTCAAGGGAGAATGCAGAGATGCCAGATACTTTTTTCAAATGTCTGCAATAATAATTTTAAAAGTCTGGGAAGAACAAAAAATGTCAGAAAAACTATTCTTGACCAAAAATGACTTATTGATGATGTGTTATATTAAATGAAAGTAGTGCATTTATAGCCCAAGATAAGTAGAGAGAAATTGCTTATGAAGGAAAAACCTAAAGTAGATTTGAAACTAGTGTAACCTAAAGCCTTTATTATCAAGAATCTGTAATATATCGGCAAGCAAACTAAAAAATCTGCAAATATCTTCGTCATTTGAAAAATCTGCAGCTAAAATTAAAAGTCTGCGAATTTGCAGACATGTCTGCAAATCTGGCATCTCTGGGAGAATGGACTAACAACTTTGTTAGTCCGATTAGTTTGATGTTGGATCGAATTAACGATATTGTCGGACGTCGCACCCCTCGGAGTAACGTCAGAATAAGTAAACAAGAAATAATCAGCTGATCAGAAACGTCTCATGGATTGCCTAATACCAGCTTTCAGATAGATGAAGAAATCGACCGTTTAAGTACTAGGGTAATCAACCAATTTTGAACCTCTCTAGAGGAAGAAACGCCCCTAAAATCTGTATTTAACTTTTTTACGCAATATATACATGGGTCTGTTCCAAAGGTCTTCTATAGAAAGATTTTGTTTGTTATAAAACGATTACATTGAGTGTGCCCCAAATATTCAATATGAAAATGTATCATTTCTATCGATTCTTCTTGGCAATAGTGGAATTAAGAATCATTTTCGACATTTGTTCGACTGTGATTTCTGATTAATTGCATCAATTAGAGATAAACTAATGTTTCGACTTATGCTGTGTTTGCTTGACCCCGAATCTGATTCAGGTTGCAACCCCAACCTCTGTCAGTTCATGTATTTTAACAGCAGTTGGGGTTAGAGTCTAATTCCCTCCATCAAACCAAACGAATATCGAAAAAAGTAAAGAGGAGACAAATAGCATACGAAAAGGGTCCAAAATATGTAGGTGTCCAAATCAGGGGTACTATTCACAGTCATGTCACCCACAGTGACTAAAAGATTAGAAGGAAATTTTCTTCTAGTCAGGTGATGTGACTTATGAGAATACACTGAAATGAAAATGTCTTTTGTATTCATTAGATTTCTCATATGGATCGCACTTCGCTTAGTTGTGTAAAATTTATATGAAACCATATGAATGTTATTAAAATTTCATGGTAAAACTCAGTGATATCCAATAGGTTTGAATCTTGCGCGGTCAATTTGAATAAGATTAGAATAGCATATTCACGTTATATGAATAGCTACTGATCTCAGTTATCTCATTGCTACTGGGTTGGGGAATGAAGTCTGACAAGAAAAAAACGAAATGGCCGACCGAGAGCAACTCTTAAGTTTGAGTAGCTCATAACTTGAACTTAGACGTAAAGTCGACGAGTTTTGGAGACATTTTGAAGATTTGTTGCTCTTTAAAAAACTTACTTTTTTAAAAACTTTTTTCTCCGTTGTGGGAGCGGTTCTCTGGCTGATGCAAAAAGAAAAATCACGGGTAAATATTGTTTGTGACACTAAAAACTGGATTCTAACCGCAATGCACACTTACTATTCTTCTATTAAATATTTCTCATAGACTGGTTAGTTCGACTTGTCTGTCAATGAAAGTACAATCTCTATCACTTGAAATACATGTGATTTTACAGCTCGCAGTTTTCAGTAGCAGTTTGATCACTCGCACTTTGAAAGTGCGGAGTCCAGGTTGGTGGGAAGTGCGCAACACAGGTACGTACAATGATTACGTGGTTTGACAAAAAATCATGGGTTGGTGAGCGCTGGCTAACCAGTTTTGATTTTGAAACGGATGTTGCTATGTGTTTTGTAGTAGGGATTGTTGTTGGGGTAGTTAGTAAAATGTTCGGTATAGAGAGGACAAAATGACCTAAACTGCAGACCTGTTCGAACCCCTTTCGTTGGGTGTTTTGAAATTCATTTGAACTTCATCTTAACTGAAATGAAATATGTTTTATATTCATAAGATTTGTCATATGAATAGCACATCAATTTGATGTGTAGAATTTATATGAACACATATAAATGTTACTCAAAGTTCATGTTAAACCTCAGTGATTTAGCCAGTAACTTTAGCGTTAGCCAACAACTTGCCCTTTTTGACTGGCTATACTTACCAGTATACTAGGTAATCACCACCAAATTATAGGAAGAATCGATGGTAAAATTGGTATTGCACTTCAAAACTTATCACAATCTGACGTTCATTAATACTTTAGGTCAGAGATTTTGTTCTACTACACATTCCCCCGATTCCACAATTTCCCACATTCGTTGGCTAAATGAAGTGCACTAGACAAACAAAGTACAAGTGAAAACACACCAATTGTTCAAAAAACAATTTTAAGCTTAAACCAAACATGAACCGCCATGTTTGAAAAACGCGAAAAACGACCAAGTCTATTTCAGCCGACAAAAAAGTTGTCTAAGTATTGAAATTGCCTTTAAATCGTATTCGCAAATTGCATTGGTTCGAGGGGCAATTAGCACGGGCGAGTTGAGTCAAACGTCAAACTTTTTAAATCGCCTGATCATGTTCGTCCGCATTTTTTGACAGGGTATGTGAGTAGATAATGAATCCGAAAATAAGCATTGTTTTTAATTTTCATATTAGGCAATTAAATGGCGCGTTCCGTGGGCGACTTGGGGGCGATTAAAGGGCAGGTTGGACGGCAAAAAAAAAATCAACGCTTTTTCTTGAAAAGGGCGATACTAGCAGTGACACCATTCAAAGAAAATCAACAGTGAATATTTCCAGACTTGGTTTTATTTCCTATTTAAGAACTATTGTGTTTTTTACATTATAAATTGCATGATTCAGTAATCGAAACCCAAAACTTCATAAAGTATTTGAAATTATTGAAATTTGTTTTTTCTATTTAAATCGACAAAATGATAGTATCGCCCCTTTGGCGATTGTTTACTTTTTCGGTCCCACCTATCAGCATTGAAGTATCGCCCTTATGTTTTTTTACTATAACTACCGTTTTACACCACCGATTTCGTCCGGGTTTTTTCAATAGCGATCATTGTTACTATTTACAGCTGGTATCAGCTTGATAATCCTAAAAAAAATACGAAAAATACAGTTTCGCCTCTAAACTGCTAGCAAAATAAGTATCGCCCTGTTTGTTTGCATGGAGCGTGGAGGGCGAAACTTTAAATAAACAAACTAAAATACAGTTTCGCCCAATGTATTTTTTGCTGTAGTTTAAGAAAGCAATATCGTAGAATCCAAATTTTTAGGTTAATTTGTTGCGTTTTAAAGCCCTCATTTGCATGTATGAAAAAAGCCTTATGTTTACATTTGTAAGTATCGCCCTTTTCACAAAAAAGCGTTGAAATGACGGCAGCAACTAGCTCAAATGTTGCATTTGAAATAGCCCCCTAATTGCCAGCAATTTGCTGGCGAATTGAAGGGCAATCCGAGTTAGCAAATAGCCCCCCGTTAGCCAGCAACTTGCCCTTTTTGACTGGGTTGTCTTAGGTCCCACTTAAGGTCCTAGCATGCCAGGGTGCCAACCTTCCAGATTTATCTGGATTCTTCCAGATTTTTAAGCATCGTCCAGACATACAGATTTATTTTTGTCTGATCCAGATTTCAGAAAATTTGTCCAGATTTATCCTGACAATTTTAAAAATAACAAAATGAGATAGAAGAATTCATCGTAACAACTTTTCGAGCTACGATTTTGAAAACAAAACTTTTTAGAATAGCTGGATACATAAAATAGCAAAGGTTTTTTCGCTAAAAGTGAATAAATTTTGTTAAATTTTCATCACCTGGAAATCCAAGATGCTGAAAGCTCACAGCCTCAAATTCAATCCTCAAGCTTTTTCAAAAAAATGGGCTATCCAGACAATTCCAGACTTTTTCGAAAATTATTACAAACTTTTTGGAAAAACACTTGGCATCCCTGTAGCATGCGTCAAAACTGTTAGTGCCCTCTAAGAACGGTTGGTTTCAAAATCGTCCAATGACGGACGTTCGTTGGACCAATTTGGACAACGTCCAAATAACCGTTCAACGAACGTCCATCGTTGGACCCGTGTTGAACGATTTTGAAACAAATTTTTGGACGTCTCAGTGGGTGGTATAGTGAATAGAGACCAATGTCGTATATACAGGTCTGGCAAAGATGGCACTTTGGTATTCGTAAGATGAATCGTACATGAGTAGTGTGAGTGATCACAGTATAAATCGACTTGCTTTCGTCATAGCGGTCGTTCCGCTCCCATTGAATCGTGTGACCGCTATGACGTCGACCCGTTGTGCTTCTGGATTGTTTACATATTTTTGGTTGCCAATACTAGCAAACCGTGTGTTCTGCCACACCTATATATACCTCATTGAATAGAGACAGCCTATAAAACGTGGTATTGATGACGTAGACGCTACCATTCGCCCATAGAAACTGGCACACACACTTAATTTGAATTACTGGGTACAGTAAAATTTTGCTGGGGTTTTGAACAGCATACCGTTCGGTAATCAATTCAGGAAAACAATTCGGTTACCGAACTCTCCGCAATCCGTTCTATCCAAACGTCAAAAAATACTGGTCAGTCAGCAATTTTCTCTGAAAATGGCAACTTGAGAGATGATTTGCTGTACCTGTTTTGTAAGTTTTTGACGAGGTTCGGTAATGTTGGTACAATTTTGTCGAACAATCAGTCAGTATTTTACTGGATAATATTAATGTACCGAAAAGAACAAAAGTGCTGATAAATTCAGTTAAAAATATTGCGGGTTTCAGCAAATTATTCACAAAATTACTGAAAATCGTTAAAAATGAAAACTTCACTGCAATTTTTTAAACAATTTGCTGACAGCTCTGTAAAAAATTCACTGTACTGTGAAAGTCGTCAAAAGAAATTCCTGAACAACTTTTGGCTTTTGGCTTAGTGTGCACATACGAGCGCAGAGGCAGTTTTCGTTTTGACGCACCTATATATAAGGACTTTGTGCTCAAAAAAGGTTTCTTGAGCCTTCGTCACATTTGGGATTTTCGATTGATTGACACCGGTGTTCGATTGATGTGCACCGGTGTAGTGGAGTGCTAGAAAGTGCAAAAATGGTGCAGTTCCAGTGCACTCCAGTACACTGGTGTTAATCAATCGAAAATCCCATATGTAACAGCGCTTATTTTGCTCAACTCTTGCTGGGATGTCACGATTGAAGAATAATCGAGTATCTGGAAACTCTGCCAGGAAAAACGTCAAAAAATAACTCCTGTCTGTCATCTTCTTAGTTGTCAACAGAGATGCCAGATTTGCAGACAAGTCTGCAAATTCGCAGACTTTTAATTTAAGCTGCAGATTTTTTCGATGACGCAGATATTTGCAGATTTTTCCGTTTGGTTGCAGATATTTGCAGATTTTTTAGTTTGGTTGCAGATATTTGCAGATTTTTGAATATAAAGGCTTTTGGTTACACTAGCTTGCCTCACATTTTTTGTTCTTCCCAGACTTTCAAAATTATTATTGCAGACATTTGAAAAAAGTACCTGGCATCTCTGGTTGTCAACTCTTAGGTTGTCAACAATTCGAACGCGTCGTGGAGGTTTGCGGTTAAAAAAAAAATTAATGATCATTCAAAATTGGGCCCGAATTATTGATTGAATACAGTTGAATCTGCTACGATGACGTCTTCACAAGACGCTTGCTACATTTCCTTGCTCGGATTGGCGGAATACTTTCGGACCTCGTCGCCACCGAACATTAAAAAGTGTATTCAATGTTTGCAGGCGTTGTTTACATTCAAACCGCCGCTCAAGGTGGAAGCCCGTACGCATCTTCAATTGGGGCAGATTCTGATGGCATACACTAAAAATATCGAGCTGGCTCGGAACCACCTGGAGCAGGCGTGGATGCTGTCGGAAAATATCAATAACTTCGATGATGTTAAATTTGACACGGCTAGCCTGTTGGCACAGCTTTATCAGCAGCAGGATCAAAGTTCTCTAGCGAAGCCGGTCCTACGAAAGGCTATTGAACTTTCTCAACATAATGTTTACTGGCATTGCAAGCTGCTCTTTCAGTTGGCGGTCGGTAGATTTATAGCTGCACGGTGGTTTCAATTTTAATTTGATATTTGTATATTGTTTTAGCAAACTCATGCTACTGACAAAGAGTATGCATTGGCATCGGAACTACTAGCTGTCGGCGTGGAATCTACAGATGAATCAAATGCAACTTACCTGAAATCATTATTTCTGCTTAGCCGGGCTATGATTATGATGATCGAAAGGAAGAGTAGCGATGTGCTGGCAATTTTGAACCAAGCCGGGGCTATAATTGACAATGGCATTCAGAACATTCATCTGAAGGAGTATTTAAAAGTTTTCTTTTTCGTTCTTCAAGTATGTCACTTCTTACAGCTGGGACAGGTAAAAACCGTAAAGACCAGTTTAAAGCAGTTGCAGCAAAGTATTCAAACCATCATGGCACCCAACTGGCCATCGGATGAGCAAATTTTCGGCCAGAACAGCACGGAAATGTTCATGTGGTTGCCAAAAGAACAGCTTTATGTGCTGGTTTATTTGGTCACTGTATCGCATTCGATGATGGCCGGCTACATGGACAAAGCTCAAAAATACACGGAAAAAGCATTAACTCAGATCGAGAAACTAAAGTGTAAGTTGGTGTAGAAAACACCAGAGTTTGAACCTAACAGTGCCTTTGTTATTTGCAGCTCAGGAGAATAAACCAATATTGGCAGTTTTTCAAATAATCCTGCTGGAGCATATCATCATGTGTCGTTTGGTGATGGGTAACAAGTCGCTTGCCATAAAAGAAATTGCTCTCGCGAAAGATGTTTGCTTGTCATCACCTAACAAATTTTTACTAAAAAAGCATTCTGCTCAATTACATTGTCTGCTGGGGTTGTACGCAATGTCGGCCAGTTTGTTTGATCACGCCGAAAGGCAGTTTACTAGTTGTATTCAGGATACAACCGAAAGAGATCTCAAACTTTTTGCCAATCTAAATCTAGCAATAGTGTATTTGCGGATGAAACGTGAACACGACTTGCGGCAGATTTTGGAACAAGTTCAGCAAGAAAATTCACAGTGCTCCAATAGTCAGGCGTTGATGGGCAGCTTCTACTACGTGCAAGGATTGAATGCCTTCCACAAAAGTAGTTTCCACGAAGCAAAGTGAGTACAATGTGTAATAGCTGTTTCATGATGTGTAATAATTTCTTCCCACAGACGCTTCCTCCGTGAAACCTTGAAGATGGCAAACGCCGAGGATTTGAATCGTTTGACATCGTGTTCGTTGGTGCTGCTTAGTCACGTATTCCTCAGCATTGGGAACTCAAAAGAAAGCATGAACATGGTTACACCAGCAATGCAACTAGCGTCGAAAATCCCCGACATTCACGTGCAGTTGTGGGGAAGTGCCATATTAAAAGATCTCCACCGGATGCTGAAGGAACAGTCGCTGGAAAACGAAGCGTACAACAATCATCTGAATTTTTCGCAAAATTTGATTGCCGACCAGTTGAAATGCACCAAGTTTCCAGAGCACACACTAATCAACTGGTTGCAGGGTGATCCACCGTTGCCGATGTTGACACAGGAAATGCCAGAAATGTCGCAAATTCAACAAACGGCCACGATCGTCCGTGTACCTGGTCAGCCCGGACAACAGGTTATTTACCAGTGAGAGTGAGTGGTTTCCGGTAAAGAAAGTAAGGTCGACTGTACATGTTCTGGTTCTCTTTAGAAACTTTAAAGTCATATTCGCATTCATCTATCTATCCAATAAATTTATCATGACATCCGTGTTTCCAACAAGTTTGGTTTCATTTGCGTTTACCTTTGAAAGACTGTTGATGTTATCGATCATGTAAAGGCTTTGTGTCAGATTCTGATATGAAGCGAGCTGTAAGGTAATCTATAGCTGGAAGTGTTACTACGACGAACGCCAAGCAACAAACGATGGAAATAGTACAGGAATCAATACGTCAAGAGCATTTCAGCACAGTAACTATTGGAGGTTCAGAAGGAGATAGGGAGGTTGAAAATCCAAAAACAAAAGAACAGTTCCTTGTGAGTTGCTAGTAAAGAAGGGAAACACGGCATACTTTGAAGTGCGTAATATGTGGAGTCCAGAAATTAAATAATATAACGAACCGAAAGTCTGCAACGAAAAATTAATTTGAATAAACATAATTTCATTTCCATTCTTCTTCAAAAGTGACAGCGTTTAATATATTTTTCAAAAGCACCAAATTCAAAAATTTCAAGCGAAGCGGGCGGGGGTCTAGAATTGTCCAAATGATGTTTATGAATTCATGTATGCTTCACGAATAATTGCGCTGCAGAATGTGATGAAAAGGTGCATTGGACAGTACTACTGTTGGCTGTCCGGAAATAAATATAATATGTTTCTCCATAAGGTTTGATTTCAAATGCAAGTATTTTGTGAATATGTGATGCCAATTTGTGAGTGTTAAAGAGTTTACTTCATCCCGTGGTTTTATCAAGTTTGTGAGATCGCGAGCGTGGATGTGCGTGGAAGATCGCGAAGGGATCAAGTGTTTTTATGTTCACATGTTTGTCGTATGTGCCAGCACGTATGTGATTTCGTGTGTAAAAAATCGAATTTGTTATTGTGTGGCCTAGAAGAGAGTTCACCCATAACACTATAGTTTCCGGTCACGTTTCCATGGAACGTGTTGTCTAGTGGATATGACGGTCTTTTTGTTTATTGTTCCAAATGAAGGCAAGAATATAGATTCTTATGGGGCAGGGATTGCCGGACGTGACCGATTCATGATCGCGCGAGCGGTGGGTTAATGTTTGAGATCGCGTTTATAAATTTCTAAGTGCTAAAACGTTCATTTAATTATCGGGGTGTTTTAATGTAGGCGAGATAGCGGGTGTAAGTATGTGTGGATGATTGCAATTGCATGTTTGCGTTTGTGACCCGGTTTGTGTTATCGCGAAGGATAGCGGCGTTTGTACGTTTTGAATGAGAGATATTGTGAGTGCAAATGAGAGAATGTGCAATTGATTGTGTTTGGATAGTTCATTTAAGTTTAAAAGTTAGTACATTGTGCAATTCAATGATGTTTACTTTAGATTGGGGTTTGAATTGGTATGATCCCAATACTTTGGCTAATTCACTTAAGTTTTAATGCATTGTATAAATTGAATGATATGTAATTTAGATTATATGTAATGAACCAACAACCATAGGATACTGCATCGGTCTGAATTTAGTTGAATTGACAGCAAAAATAATTCAATCTGCCAGTCGTCAGGGTATCTCTTCGCACCATCTGAAGCACGCGCCATGTTGTTATTAGATTCTTTGGACCACCAGAATCCAAGGTCTCTAAGCTACAAGAGTTTCAATTTTCAGTTTCTGATAAATATTACCGTTTTTGAGCAGGTTGGCCAGAGCGAATCGGTGTCGAATGAGGTCATGTTTGGCATACATAGATGTATGCAGAGCCGTCATTATAAATCACAGGTTTATTGACAGAAAAATAATAATAAACACAAACAAACCAAAAATGAGAATGTACATATTAATTGTGTACGCGATACGACCGATCTGAGATGTTCCCCATTACGGTTCCGATGCTGATACTGAACAAGCGACAACGTGGTCAATCAATGAAACTGTTTCCAAAGTTTTGTAATATTCTTAAAAGCTTATATAAAATCCCATCTAAAATGATATTGATACTTTGATTCAAATACTGACCCTGGATTCTACGTGAAAATTATTCGGAAAATCCGGAATATCCGTAAAACTGGTAAATTTACTTCTAGAATTCTGCAGTTTTTTAGAAAACATTTGTTCACGTCATTGGAATAAATTCGTAGTTTCGAGTGAAAAATTTGCCCTATTGATCACATAATGACCATCCGGAAAATCTGGTACTGATCAATTCATAAAGCTGGTGTTAGAACAATGTGCTTTTAGTTTTTCTTTAATTTTCATTTGAACGAGTTCGTGCTTATAGCGGACCCTACACGAGACAGAAATATTGTCAATAAATTTATTGACAATACTACTTCAATCCATCAATCCCATTTTAATTCTACAGAATCAATATTTTCAAGATGACCTTACACCATCAATATATTGATCAATATATGATTTAATGTCAATATTTCTGCTCGTGTAGGGTCCGCTTATGACCTACACATGTTATTTTGGCTACATAAGACTACTGGAAGACCTGAAACATAAATGAACTGGTCAATTCATGGACCTTGTCCTAGAGCTATAAGATTACTTCGAAATTATTTTTGGGAATATTGCTTGTGGCACTAAAAACTGGATTCTAACCACACTGTGCACTTACTATTCTCCTATTAAATTCTTCTCATAGACTGGTTAGTTAGACTGGTCTGTCTATGAAAGTACCATCTCTATCACTTGAAATATATGTGTTTTGACAGCTCGCAGTTTTCAGTAGCAGTTTGATCATTCGCACTTTGAAAGTGCGGAGTCCAAGTTGGTGAAGTGCGCAATATCATTCGCATAAATTCGTATTTGTGAACTGGCCAATTCTACACCAGACCATCCGAAAGGTCAATTGGTCACAAGTACTAATTTATGCGAATGATATACCCTTACATGTTTTTGAAAATATCAGTGCTCTAGGACAAGGTTTGAGTTTGATCATAGCAACCATCGGAGACGGAGGTGCATTTTTTCACTGGTGTCAATTTTTGTTCAGAAGAAATTTCTACTCTCGATAATTGAAAATACGAATGGATTTCCGGAAGGTGGATGCCGATAGGCAACTTAAGTGTATTTGGCCTCGACGAGATCCAGGCACTGTGTTCAGTGCTCGGAAAGCGGTTGATTCTTGTTTACGTGTTTGGATGTCTAGACGTGCGATGGAACGTTGAATGACCAGAGTGTGTTATTGCGGAGATGGAGCACGGTGGGAGCTGAGTTTCCGAGCATCCGGAAGTGGCTCTTCATGCACAGTCGCGAGGAGGTCGAGATCATCACGGAACTCATCGGGTGAGAGAATTCCAATTATTTTTAAGAAGACTAGTTGGACAATGTGATTTTTGTTATGCTGGTTCGGTCCGTATGTGAATTCTTTGTTTTTGTTATTTTTTGCCAAATTTTCTAAAAGGCGTATTTTGGCATGTTGGTTTGAGCTGGGTTTAGGTATTTTATTTTACATGCGTCGGTAGAAGAGGTACTTCAGTTATTTGTGTTTTCCGTCAACGCTCAACGAACGCGGAAGGTTTCTGTTTTCGTGATCCTGTACTGCCCATTAGGACATAGAAGTCCTGTATGGATTTTTGTCGAAGGTGAGTTGTCTGTTGGTTAGTATTTTTATGCGTTTTTTATATTACTACTCATTAACCGATTTCGCCAATTTTTTTCTGTTGTTTCAGAGAGCGAGTAAGGGCGCTATAACCCTGGCTCATTAGCCAGGGCAGGGCTAAGTACTTCTCTCTCATCCCAGGAACCTAGGACCAAAGGAGTGACATTAACCCTCTTAGAAAAGTAACTCCCAACTATTTATCAAACCCCCATCAAATTGAAACGGTTGTGTACGGTTGTCCACGTTTCTTCTTTATTCAAGGTTCAAAATAATCCGTTGATTAAATTGAATAATTTAATTTAATAATTTAAATGAATGAATAATTTGATTGCCGTATAATTTTGAATCATCTTTATTTTGGCCTGGCCGATTTAATGCTTGTGTCATATTCAATATGTGCCACAAACATTAAATAAGAAAAATTGTGGACGAACGTCTGCAATTTTCCAGGATCCCTACATGTATTGGTTGTGTACGTGTAGACTAGACTAGATATCAGTGCTCTAGGACAAAGTTCATTAATTGATCAGCTGCACGAATGTTCTAGATCTTCCGGAAAGTCATTATGTGGCCATTAGTGTCAATTTTCCAGTCATAACTACGAATTTATGCCCATGCAACAAATATTTTCGAAAAAAGCTTCACAGATCTAGAACTAGATTCATGAATTGACCAATTGTACGGATGTTCCAGATCTACCGGATGATTTTTACGTAGAATCCAGGGTCAATAGTTGAGTCACAGTGTTAATATCACTTTAGGTGGGATTTTAAATAAGCTTTCAAGAATATTACAAAATTTTGGGATCGATTTCATTGATTGACCATATTGTCGTTCGCTCAACGTTATGATATTCAATTAAACCACCGGAATCCACATCGGAATCGAAATCCGGAACATCCAAGGTCGGTCGTATCATGTACAAATTTTATATATGCATTCTTATTATTGTTTTGTTTTCTGTCAATAAACCTGTGATTTATGGTTCTGCATACATCTATGTATGCCAAACATGACCTCATTCGGCACCGATTCCCACTAGCCAAACTGGTCAGAAACGGTAATATTTACCAGAAACTGAAAATTGAAACATAGTACATAGAGATTCGACCGAAAATGTGTTTTAAAACTGAGTTTGAAATCGGGGTCAATATGACCCGCTAACACCTTATTCGTTACAAAAAATTAATGAAGGTTAAGGGGTTTCATCACTGAAATAAAGAGGTTAATCGAGATCTTGCAAAATGGGATTTATAATACTAGTTATGAATTTAGTTGAAGAGGCATTTCGAGCTTCTCTCATCAGAATTTGACACTAACTTGAACTAAGCTAGCGCCAGATTGACGTTAGCTCTAGGAGGATATTTGATTGTTAACAACCTCCTCCAACCTGTCACTATTTCGCAGCTCAAATCGCCACAGTTATCAACTTTACTTGGTTTTGTAAACAAATCTTGTCGAAATCAATATTTATAGCTATGTTTTGTTTATAGCAAAATAATAACACTTATTAGCACAAAATTTTACGAACGTTTGATCGATTCCATCTGAATTGCACGCCGAATAGCTCTCCGAATGAAAATGTGAAGAAAAATAATCCTCACTTCTCCCTTGGAAAAGCACGAATAATATTTTCAGTAAAAAAAAACAAACATAATGCGCTACTTTGGTTTCATTCAATCAACTTTAAGAATGAACTCGTAATACGCAACATTAAAACAGGCAGCCATTGGATAAATTCTTATTTATAAACTTCTAATGTGCCATACCCGATCAAAGAAACCGCATCAAAGTTTTGCAGCCCTGGTCGCATACCTACAGTGGAGGCGTTGTACTAAATGCGCTCAGCAAGACAAAGATCAATCCGAAACCATCAAGAATACCTCATATCCCGCATATAACAATAGAATCTCTAACTTGTTTTCTTTGTCTACTTCGATCAGCTTCCCCCTTGAATTAAATGGCTCGCTCAATCCATTCGAGGTCTCTTATGGCGTTTTCGTTTTTTCTTGGTGCTACACCGGTGTAGTGCAAAGAAAGAGATAGACTGATTACACCCAAGTTTGAATGAGTGTAGCACCGACTACACCGGTGTAGTGCACTGTCAAAAACGAATATGCCATTACTGTTACAGTGCATTTCGATTCGCGCACGTGTGCATCAGTACTGACCTTGAACCTTGAATCCTGGTATCGCATGGTACAACGACAAGCTATTCAAATTTTGCCTCAAAATTGAATATAAGATGTACGTCAGCTCACCGTCAGCCTCATTTGTATCTTCTGAGAGTCAAGTGTTAAAGTGCGCAGTTGCGGTATTCTCCCCTTCCGTGCCCGGGGTGTGGGTAATCGACGGGTACGTCTGCATTTAATCGTGCAACTATGCACATCGTGGGAGGAATCAATGAACTTTGGTCAATATAGCTTTTCACATAATTTCGTTCCGTAAATCATGGGAATCCATGAGTATCATTTTACCAAATACTTTTTGAATGCACCGGAAGCTGAAATCTGAGCTTCAAGAGTAACACGTATTGGAGGCATATTATCAGAGGTGTGATAACCCTAATTGGTATTTAGTTTTTGCGATTCCGATAGCAAATTTTCTCTCTGTGCTCATTTCGCGACAAGGGTGACTCTCTCACGCGATGATGGTGTACAAACTTAACAGCCTCGTGGAGAATTTTGAAACATAGTTCTTTACAGCACGAAGCGTATAGGTGAAAGCATTGTCAAACTAGACACGTATTAGACATATTTTCCCTTACTTGTTTCATGTTGCTATGTTTGGGATTTTTCTCCTTTAATTTGATTCGTTCCAAAAACTTTTTATTTGAAAAGGTTCGTTGTATATATAAATTCGAAATGCCTGCAACATTAGTTAAAGCATTTCAATGCAGCATCAATTGAGTTGATCACAAAGCAGTTGGGTAGTCAAACATATATCCTTGTTGATATAAGAGGAATCTGCTCTTGTTTGTAGTTCACGGAGTGTTTCGAACGGTTGTGAGTGAAAGTTGTTTAGTAATTTTCTTTGTTCGTGAGTGAATTTGCTAGAGTGCAACAAACGTTTTTGTACGCTCTTAGTATTTAGGTAAGTATCGATTTTTACCAGACATAAGCTAAACACGGAAAATACGGAATCAAAATGCATCGCGGTGAGTGGGCGGAGTGCTCAAGCAGACAATGATGGATCGATGATTTATGTTTTCTTAAACAGGATCGAAATGTAAACATGTAGTGATAATGTAGTGAGAATGCGTGATTTTTCAGTTCTGTTATTGAACTATGTATTCGACGTCTTCACAATGAATAATGTCTTCGTTAAAACCCTTTTAAGCCTAAGATATTATCTACAATGAGCGTGGTTTTTTTGTATCCATACACAGTTAAAGGGTACATGCACTATAATCAATTTCAATATTATTTAGATTTTGCTATGCAATTGATTTTTCATAACAAATCTTGTTATTTTTTTATAACTAACTTGATTATTTCTTCAATACTTGAGTTTTTTTTAAAGTTAACAAAAACCTCTTAGAGTGAAAATTGCTTTTGTAATCTCTTCTGAAAAGGAATAAAAATTATTTCACTTTTAAAAAAGATATAAATGTAACAAATTTCTATATTAATTTAGCTCATTTGGTCAAGTAAAATTAAAACAGAGATAAACTTAACTCTTCATACAATTATGGACAAGACCATAAGACCACTGCGGTATCAACATTAACAGCAAAATACTCGTCGTTTGCTATTGACGGTCTTCATTAGCTCTTGTACAGTGGTTTTCGGTACATTTTCTCCGATTTGACGATGAATTTCGTCAAGCTCGCACTACCTCATGGCGCAGTAGGTTTCTATCGGATGGCGTTCAAAACTGTTCAGTGGGTTCATGTCCTTTGGCACAAAATCCACAAAAAATTTGGACGCGCGCATATCACTCCTGCACGGTTTTGAAGTGCATATCGGGCCAGCACAGCAGGATTTGATAGAACTGTTTCAAAAAAGCAACAGCCGTTTTGGGGGACACTCGGTTTTATAAACCTCACTGTTTATGGTGCCTTTGCTCGCTAAAGGACCATTCATAAATTACGTAACGCTTTTAGGGGGGTAGGGGGTACAACAAGTTGTGACATAGGGGGGGGGGGTTAGCTAGATCGTTACGTAATATGTTTTCACCAAAGAAAAAAAAATCTAGGAATTTGTTACGTAACAGGGGAGGGGGGAATGAAGAAATTTGTGACAATTTGTTACATGGGGAGAGGGGGAGTCAATTTTGGGCAATTTTTGCGTTACGTAATTTATGAATAGCCCCTAATAGTTCATTATGTTTTCTACAATTGCGTATGGCCTGCCAAATCAGGTACTTCGAAGCGAATTTCGTCAGTTTAATCCGTTAGAAACGGTCATCCACAGCAAACTTTTCCTTACCAGTGCAATATTCCTGTCCCTGCAACTGCTTAAAATTTGCTTTGATGTAGGTCTCATCATCCATGATGCAGCACCGGTATTTCGTAATCAGTGTCGTTTAAAGTTTACGGCCGCGCGTTCTGCCAATACTGCTGGCATTCGTCCCGATTTGAAAGATTCAGCACCTTACAGCCTAGGATTTTGTATGTGAGTGCACACAATTCTGTTCCGAACAGACTGTCGATTTTCTTCTATCGTGACCGGAACCTCACTGACAACAGCACGGATGTAAACAAAACACTCCAAAGAGAAAGGGACAAAATTTAGTTGATTTCGGTCAAGTATGAAAAAAGTTATGAAAGTTTCGCAATGATTATCGACTCACCCTTTAGCATCAGGTATTAGGTAGTAATGATGTTTCAATGAGCGTTGCGAATTTTGCGACATGAAAAGTAATAAAATGCAAATTGTTCTAAGAGCCAATTTCAGCAAATTTGTTGCAAGCTTATAGAGAAAAAGCGGTCGAAGATATCATTTTCGATAAGGGACCATTCATAAATTACGTAACGCTTTTAGGGGGGGGAGGGGGTACAACAAGTTGTGACATGTTGTGACATAGGGGGAGGAAGAGTTAGCTAGATCGTTACGTAACATGTTTTCACCAAAGAAAAAAAATTTTCAATGAATTTGTTACGTAACAGGGGAGGGGGGAATGAAGAAATTTGTGACAATTTGTTGGGAGGAGGGGGAGTCAATTTTGGGCAATTTTTGCATTACGTAATTTATGAATGGTCCCTAATGGAACAGATTTTCATAAAATAACTATCGAATGAAGAAAGCTGGCAACGAGATAGTGCTCTCGTCTTCTGGAAAGCTGAACATTTTTTTTCAATATTCGCTGTGATTCGAAACGAAGTATAGCGACCGAGTGTCCAGGAAAACTGCCGCCGTTGATGAGAATGATTTGCCAAACGACTTTTCACTATGGATATATTTAAATCAGAATCGAATTCAGGGATGACCTGAAATAATCAGTTACCCAGAATTCCTTGAGGGAGGTGGCTTCTTATTCCGATTATATCCCCGAAACTGAGACAGAGAAAGAGGCACAAGTCTGTCTTTGCCGTGAGACATGTTGCTAGACTTGAGCAATTCATAGTAATGCTGCATGAGCTCGACTTCTGCCAGCAGAAGACAAAAGATTTGTTTGTAAGATTTTAAGTCTGTTTCTAATGACCCTACCACTTCCAGTTTTCCGACCTGTAAATTTCACATCCTTGCCTTCACTTGAGTACTTTGGCTTCAAATTTTCATAACTTTCCCTACTTAGTAATCTTTAGCTAATTGATTGTCGTTAATCGGGAAGACAAACTGATTGTAAATGTTATTTACACTAAGAAGCTATATACACGCATGGAAAAAATTGATCCCAAAATCGTGAATAAAGTACCATGAATTCTGGAACAATCATGTGTTTACATTACGAAAACAGGACCATGAACAAAAATCGTGTGCTTTATAATTATGTTCAATTTCCCTTCAGTAACGACTGCATAATGCTTTTATTAGTGGAAATATTTGTTTTTGTTTTGTGAATTTCAGTTACGGTTTCCGCCTTGTTAACAAATCGATATTCTGTACGTGAACCAGTTCACAACTTTCTGAACATTGTTAAGATCAAAGGCTGACTCATGATTTTATTCATATATTTAGGAACCTTAGTTTGCAAAATCAAAACAGGTTGGATATTTTCTCGTCAACTTTTTCACGAAACTCGGAATTTTATTCATGAATCTATTCAATCTTCGTGAACTAATTCATGATTCCTATTATATTAGTCGAAATCAATATCCACGCTCGTGAAATAGATCACAAAATCCTCAAATATTCATGTATTCATGAAGCGGTTCATGATTACCAGTGTAATAATTACGACTGACCATCCGGGCCTGTGAAATAGTTCATGAAATCATAAAATATTATTCATGTATTCGTGAACTGGTCCTTGGTTCTTAGTATAATAGTCACGATTGACCAGTTTTTTTGGCAACACAAATAGTTTCATGAATACGAGGTTTATTAATCATAATTTCAGGAACTGGATTACGGTTTTCGTTAATCGTTCAGTTCACGAAATCGTGATCTTGTTTTCATGGATTTATAAACGGATTTTTTTCCGTGGTATGAAAACTAAACTCCTCATGGCACATTTCGTTACATAGGGCCGATTTCTTCACTCTCGCTTAACGCTTAAGCCAAATTTAAACGTAGTGGTTAACCTGGTTTAAAAGTTAAGCGAGGGTGAAGAAATCGGCCCATAATCAAAAAATCGTGTAACCATTGCAGTTGCGAAATACAAACCCTTGTATTACTTGGTACCTTTTGGATGGAAAGGGTGGATAGAGAGTGTACATTTTCTCCGTTGTAGTTAATATCCTAGACATTATTTTTCTCTTCTATCTCATCCATTTTTAATTATTACCTCTTATTTGTTGTCCGGCTGTGGTCCACTAGAATTTTGGTAACATTATCTTTTTTCGGGCCAAACTAGCCTAAAAGCCGAGTGATATCCGGGCAATATAAGTGTCTCAGTCAAGAGTTGTTCCATTGGTTTCTTGCTTCCATTTCGTGAGAGGCGACTGGAAACAGCAGTTGTGTATGCCAATAAGGACGAACACAATTGTCACAACCTGGGAGTCACAGCTTAGAATCAACACCGGAATTATTTTAAATATGGTTGATTATGAAAACAGTAGGAATCTTCCATTTAAAATTAGATCAGTAATGAAGCCGTGTTAGCACCTGCTAAAGCCATCATCTTCAATTCAGCTAATATGCTAATTAAAATAAACGTGCCTTTGATCGACATTTCCATCCTGTATTAGATAACTATGACTCTTCACAGTTCCAGTCTCATCCAGCTCAAACATCCATAGCAAAAAAATCATTAAACGAGCACCTAAAACAAGACCGGACCAGTTCCTCCATCAACAGTTTGTTTAGCTATGAAGGTGCGAGCGCGTGCGCCATATCTGTTTACTCGGCGAGAGCGTTGCTATTGACCGCGCAAATAGCACGTGCGAGAGTTTTTGTTCAATTCTTGATTACGCTTCACCCGAAATTGGCTCTCCGGGGCCATTTATGCCAAACGAAATGTGATACAATAACTACGTTAGCAGCTTCATTGTGTTTTTAGTCTAGTCAATCAAAACGACCGATGCTAAAAGTATTTGATAATTCCTGCACATTTCTATGTATGATTTGGAATTCCAGGGTTAGAAAATACCGTGTTGTTTGTGCATTGAAATCGGTTTCGTTTTCCACAATGTAGAATTAATTCAATCTAGTTATTCGATACTGTGTTTCTGAGGGTATGTTAATAGTACTCACAGTTTTAACACAAAATTTTTAAATGATTGAAGTTTCGTATGCGTACTAGACCCTTACAAACTAATCGAAAAAAGATGGGTGGGTAATGTCTGCGACATAACCGGAGAGATGTAGAATACATAAGGAACACGTTCTTCAAATATGTTGATACTCATTGGAATTTTCGGACAAAAGGTGATTTGGGCGAGGAATATTTCAAATTATTCTTTACAAAAATGATGGTGGTCCTAAAAAGGACCTGTAACATGTCACCCTGTCCCATAATTAAAATTAATAAATAAAAAATATAAATTTCTGTTTGAGTTTGTTTGATAGGAGTTAGGTGTAGAATTGTTTAATACAATTAACTGCCAATTCAAACACTACCGCTACCAAACCGTCCGAGTGCGATCATCAGCTACCAAATCCGGAAAACACACAACGCTCAAAAAGATCGCAGTTTATCATATTGGGGGCTGGAGATCAGCTTGCGGGATAGATTCGCTCTTTTTGGCTTCACCTTTTGATCAAGCAACACGTACTGGTAAATGATCGTCAAGTGTGTCCAGAAAATCGAAGCCACGTATCAAATCGAGTTCCTCTTAGTGAACAAAAGCCATCTAACGCCATCCCTGCGATCAAGCTCACGGTGAAATCGGAATATAGTGACCGGGAAATCATTCAGTATCGGATCAAGAAAAAAAAGTGTTCCCTCGTAATTCCACCATCCCGAGCTCGGAAATAACTTTGTGTGCGCGCGCGTGTGAAATAGTGCCACCTTAAGCGAACCCACCGTCCGTTGATGACCTCGCGAGTGTCGGAAAATCGTGGTGTGGCCGTCAAAAACACCACTGTGGCCGTGGTGCGATTAGTGAACCCGTCCCTCAAGCCACCCCGGAATTCACCGAAGAAGAGTACCGTGAGTGCCCGAGTGTGATTGCGTGCTCGGAGAGAATAGCGGTCCACGTCCAATGGCAGTTAACCTCTCTAAAGAGCTAGTTTAGGCAGCCCTCGAGAGAGTCAAAGGTGAGTCTGCATGCTCATAGGTAAGCGAACCCTAACTTACAGACCGGTTTTGTTGGCGTTGTTGGCCTTGGTGAGGGAGATGGCTAACGATGAAATTAATTGTTAGCATGAGGAAGTCGCGTAGTACTGGCCAATGGAAGAACAGATAATAATTGATTCCTGAAAATCAATTTTTCTTTATTCATGTAAATTATACATACTTACAAATCTAATAGAAGATTCCTGGTCATATTTCTGAATCATGCGAACATTGTGTAATTTGGTTAAGTACAATGAAAGTTACAAACTTTCCAAACTCGACCTTCTGTTCCTTCAGAAATATTGAAATGGGGTGTCTATGTTAAACCGTTAGTCGTGGTCACAATAAAAAAAAGATGGGTGGGTAATGTCTGTCACATAACCGGAGCGTCGTGATTTCAATTCGAGACGTTAATTTAAATCTAATAATATTCAACAGAATCACGTTTGAATGGGAAATTCTCAAATAATTCTCTATGGTAATAATGGTGGTTCTGAAAAGAACCTTTGGTATCGGCGTTGGTGTTGATGGTGATGCGCTGGATCGTTGGATATATTTGGCATGATAGTTACGTGCCTGGCGAACTGTTTTGTAGCCTCGAACAAAACGACAAGACTGGCTTCTTCGGGTACCATTACGGCTGAACTTTATAAGCTTAGCTCGACTTTGAAATCCTGCACAATCTCACGAATCAGACACTGGTAGGGCCATTTTGTTTGCTACTAGCACGGAGCTGCACAAAAAATCATTTAATGCAGTTAGTTCACAGAGGCTGCCAAAAAGTTCGAATAGAAGCATGCGACTTCAACATTTCTCTTAAACACATGCAACAACACATTCGTTTTGGTAATACTGATAATAACAGTAGAAAGGAATGGAAAAGCAGTGCACGAAACGAGCGAGAGGATAATTTAAATTTTTGTTCCGTGTGCAAGCTACTTCTTTCCACACAACGTATTATGTTGATTGTTGAAAATTTGTTACACACCTTAAAATGAAAGTTTCAGTTTAACTCTCACTAGAACACAATTGATTGGTCCTGAAAAGAACCGTTGCTTTTATTGTAATTTACGCCCACTCCCAGCGGACACTGTGAGCCAGTTTGATTTCTTTTGCGAGAAAGTTACGTACTTGGCGCACTATTTTGTATCCTCAAACAAACCGACCAAGTAGGCATCACCGGCTTCATTACGGCTGAGTTTTGTAAGCGTAGCTCGACTTTGAAGTAATACACAACCTTACGAACCAGACGCTGGAATGTTAGCCAGCGGATTAGTTTCTCCGTTGCCCTTTATTTGGGGCGAAATACTGGCATGGCGACAGTTCCTGATCGGTAGTTGGTTGCGATGGGCCACCAGTAGCTGGGGCACTTTTGCGGACCGTCATCATTGCCAACTGCTTTCCTCCGGTGGACTGGCTGCTTGCTAGTGCTTGAACGAATACGAATGATGAGAAAAACCGACCGATCAATATTCATATATGAAAACACGAGAAAGCACTACTATCACTCTCTCGCTCGTTTTCGTGCCATTCCTGTGCCTTTCCTTTCCGTTCGGCTACCAATACTAGCATAACCAAAACGAATATTCTGTCTTTCCATCGCCTTCAATCTAGTGGCCAGTGCTAGCAAACTTGTATGTTCAGTTTTTCAATAACAACATTCCAACAATATTTTCAAAGAATGTTGCAGATTTGAAAAGAAGGAAGGAAAAGATTTTCACAAATTTAAATTCTTTTGTCTTATTTGTTAGCGGTGATACTGGCCATGGGATGGTGGGGGAACACCCACATTCGTTTGTTATGATGGTATTAGCAGCAGAAAGGAATGGAAAAGCAGTGCACGAAAACGAGCGAGAGAGGATAATTTAAATTCTCTTTCTTTCTTTCCACACATCGTATTTCTTATATAGCTTTCTGAAAATTATTTGTTATACACCATAAAATGTAAATTTCAGTTTAACTCTTATTAGAACACAATTAATTGGTCCTGTAAAGAACCGTTTATTGTTTTATTGCGGGAGCATAATTCAGACGCACTCCCCGCGGACACGGTGAGCCAGTTTAACTCTTATTAGAACGCAGATTAGTTTCTCTGTTGCCCTTTAGTTGGGGCGAAATTCTTGCAGGGCGACAGTTCCTGATCGGGTTGCGATGAGTCACCAGTAGCTGGGGCACTTTTTCCGACCGTCGTCATCGCCAACTGCTTTCCTTCGGTGGACTGGCTGCTTGCTAGTGTTTGTACTTGAACGAATACGAATGATGAGAAAAACCGACCGACAGATATTTTTATAATCGCGCTAATATGCACTACTATCGCTTTCTCGCTCGTTCTCGTGCCGTGCATGAGCCTTTCCTTTCCGTCCGGCTTCTAATGGCCTAACCAAAGGAATATGCCGTCTTTCCCCCACCAACTGCTCTCGTCAAGCAACCCAATGCGAATAATCATAGGGACAAACATGTAGTGGACCTATATATAAACTTCATTATTTTATTGTTCGGTTGGTCTACCAAAGTGACGGCTCTGTGCGGGATGGGCTGAAAATTTTCACTTTTCCGAGTCGTTTTCGAAAGATTTTTCAAAACACAATTTTTTGTTATTAGTGCATGTTATACATACGTCAAATTTTAATACAGCATAGAGGAACATATTTTCAACAAATTGGCCTAAAAATCAAATTATTCTGTTAAGTATGATAAAAGTTATTAACGTTCAAAATCTGACGCGGCGCCGCAGCCGATATTTTGAAACGGGACCCCTATATTGAAAGCTTAAATGTATTCTACATTAAAATATGTAGAATTAGCTTTATAAAAACACTGACAAATAGAAGGAACCTCTTCGAACAACTCGATTTCTTGCATTGACTTCACAGTTCGGTCACATATGGCGAACACATTTTGATTCATTCGACAGATTTTTTATCCCTGGTTTAAACCACAAACGTGGGTTATTTGTCCACTCGCATTGCTAGTTGACCTCAAATAGAATTAAAAATTGTTAACAACATTCCCAATTCTGTCTGGAAAAATAAATATTTGATTATTCGTATAAAATCAGCCAAAAATACATCATTTGTTTTCATTCGTGTTCCGATAGCTGCACGTGCCATTGATTAGCTGTTGCTACCCGAATAAATTTGGACTCTAGCTAAACGTCTCGGTGTCCATTTATATTCATAAATAATGCGTTTACCACATCGACTCATTTATTATGTATTTATATCCATTTATATTCATAAATAATGCGTTTACCACATCAACTCATTTATTATGTATTTCTGTTAGATGGGTTACTATATAACGTTCCTAGTATATTTATAATGTGTTAATAGCTTCTGTGACAGTTGTCACATATATCTCCATTTCACCCGTCACAAGATAAGACTGGACATCATCTCGTACACTGTGTTTTGTAAAATGTGAAAATTTATATAAAAATTTGAGCAACGTTACCATTTAAAAAATAAGTTTTTATTAAAGTATATAAATTTTTATCTTAGATTAGTGCTTCAAAATTGTCTCTTTTTATAAACTGGTAGTCCAGAAAGGGAAGAAAGTAAACAGAACAAAATCGAAGATTATTTTAAATTATTCGGGTTGTTTGAAACACACACAGCACATTTGAAGCAACAAGGTGCACAAATGGTGGGACTAGTTGGCTGTGGACGTGTGCAACAAAGACCTATTTTGCGGAGGGTGCAGTAGCATTGAGACGAGGAGGTATTTATGGAATATTGTTGTCATGTTCAGTGGCGGATCTAGCGGGATCCGGACCCCCTTCGAAATGTTGAAAAATTTAAATTAGTTTTAATTTTTTATCAGCTTCAAACACAAAATCATTCCAAAATTTGACCACCAAAACTGATATTCATTAAATAAGGTTAGTGCGTATTACGAATTGTACAATATTCATTTGAAGATCGAAATTCAGACTCCTTCCGAAAAAAAATCTGGATCCGCCCTTGGTCATGTATGTTACTATTTCAATCAATGTACCTTCAATTCACATATTTACATTATATCATCACCGAAGAACCGATGAGACTTTAATTCTGAAATACGCCCAGAACCCGAGAGTATCAGAACTGTCGATAGTGGACGATATATTCAAAGAATCTTTGATTGGCCATTAGTTATCTAGACTTGCAAAATGTCCATTTCAATGGATGTTTAGCCCTTGAAGTATTATGGTTGTACCGGATTATATGTGAAATTCTCATGTGGCCGCAGTAACCAACCTGTAACTCCGGAACCATATGTCAGATATGAATTAAATACAATAGCAGGCTTTGAGGGATATGTATTTTTCATTTGAAATCAAGTTTGTAAAAATCGGTTAAGAATTCCCTGAGAAAAAGGGGTGACATTAACTTAGAAACTTGGAAAGTACCCGGGGGCATCAAAGATCATCATAGGTGGCCAATGTGGACAAAGCTGCTTTGAACGATCACTAGTAATATAGACATGTAAATCCCAGTAATGTGGGACCTTTTTAAAACGCATTACGCTATTTGGACATTTAGCTGTTACTAGTTTATATGGAAATTTGCGGTGTGGCCGCACTCTTTAGCCTGTAACTCCGGAACCAGAAGTCCGATCGACAAAAAAATAAATAACGTGGTAGCTTATGGTAGCGTTATACCTTTCATTTGAAGTTAAGTTTGAGAGATTCAGTTCAGCCATTTCTGAGAAAATGAGTGAGTTTAAAAAATAAACACACACACACACATATATACTGACATTTGCTGATCTCGAACTGCGTCGAATGGTATATGAGAATCGGCCTTCCGGGCCTTTCTATTGAGGAAGGCAAGCATCTAAAAATTATTTTCAAATTTCTCAAAAGACAGTCGACGTGGATTACTCAGAACTATTAAAAAAATTCAAAAATATCAATTTTGAAAAAAAATGTGAGTTAGCCCCTTTTGGATGCCAGCCATTCATATATCAATGGCTTTTTGCCAAAAGGTGAAGCTTTTCGAGAAAACTGATTTTTAAATCATGATATTTGTCAATATTTTTGCTCATATTTTACTTAAAACTTGTCGAAAATTCGCAAAGTATTAGTTCTGATAGAAGCGTTATGTTGGAAGTGTTAAATTTAACGAACCAGAGGAAATTAGTGCAACGTGAATTTCAGTGAATTTTTTAAAAATCGCTCTAATTTTGTTACTAATAGATATAGAGCTCTTCGAAAACTTGTCATAGTTCTAAATGTTCTAAAACTTTGCTGAAGATTGCAAACCTCTAAATATAAGAAAGTTAGCGTTGCAACGCCATCCATGCAGTGAAAATTCAAACTGATTTACTTTGCCAAAAGAAGGCGCAGGTAAAATCAAAATACTTTAGTGAAGGAAGCATTTCAAAAAAATTGTTTTATCTAGCGCTAGAGGTTGTCTAGATAATTTCTCTTTCTTGTTTTAGTGCGCATTCGAAATAGTGAGAGAAGTATTGCATGCATCATATATTCACTGCTTCAAGTATTCGTTTCGATTTTTCGAGACTCCGTTCATCAACGATCCGACGGTCAATAAAAATTGTTCTTCAATACCATTTTAGTAATTCAGTTGATTTTAGATGCTAGATGATGCTTGTCCTTGATGTTCAATTTTTCGGCGTAGAACAAACTGACAAGAAATAAATACAATAAGAGAATTTCCGTGTACCGTCGAGTCACCAGTCACCGTGCGTTTAAGTAGATTTGGCGTGACTTCAAGTCCTATTTTTTATCAAAATGATAATCGCTCCCATAGTTACCGTGAAAATATTTTCATAATACGTCACAATTTAGAAATAATATTTAACTATTAGCAACAAAACGATAATTAGGAGTTTAGGACATTTGTTTGGAGCATGTCATAGTCACCAGTCACCGTTCTAGGCACCATTAATTGTACATGAAGGGATCCATCAACCGTGTATTTAAAATTTATATTCAACTTCATTTAGAATGTTTCAATAAAACGATAAAACTAATAGGATTTGTGGTGTTCAGGGAACTAGTTCCATAAATTTCGTGGTTTTGAATCTGCACGGTGAATGGAGCACGCACGGCGACTGGCGACTTGACGGTATTTCTATTGTTAATTTGATGTGATAAAAGTGTAATGGAAACAGCAGAAACATTCTCAGTCATTCATATTGAATCCAACCATCCAAACCGTGTGTCGGTGTTACTTCGCCAAAGGATTACCCGACTTATAATATCGAATAGCTCAAACTTATCTTTAACACATCGGGGTTATGATATGGAGAGTAGATAATAATGTGTAACATTAGGGGGTGGGGGTAGCGTAGTTGGTAAATCTTGTACGCAGCGCACCTGGGTTCGAGTCCCGACCCCGCACATAGGGTTAGAAATTTTTCATAGGAGATTTTTCTAACCCGAGGAGGCGAATGACCTTAAGGTTAAAACCTCTATAATCGAAATAATAAAAAAATGTGTAACAAAAAATGGAGACTTTCAAAGCTTTTGAACTGTTAAATCCTTAACATTTTCCAATACAATACATGAAGGCTCTTGAAAATAGTCTTGAGATGTTGCATTCAGATCAAGCAAAATGATATTTTGATATTTTGAAAACCAAAAAGGTATGTGACATTGTAGTATTTACAAAGTTATACGTAGCTGAATGAGTTGTTTATGAAAACAGTCTTAAACACATATTAAAGAATGAAAACTTCTTTTGCTCTTAAGGGGTTATATATGTTGAAAAGCGGGAAAAAGCGAAAAGGTTAAATTTTTATATAGCTATGTAGCCATATTTTTATGAAATACTTGTTATACGTTTAGCGTAGTACAATGTCCAATTTGCAAAATCCACTTGAGAAAATAAAAAATATTAATAATCGTCGAAGCTATAGCAATTTCCGCAAAACGCGTTTTTTTCAAAGAGGTTTGCCGTGACTACGATTCCAGCCCAACAGCTCAACAGAAACAATCAAACTAAAAAAATCATTAGTATATGTACCTGTGGTGTCCTTGAACGATCGAATAAAAAAAAATCTTTTTGGAAACGGGGACGATTTTTCCAAAAAATCACTATTTTCACCTGAAAAAAATTATTAAAAAATTCATAACAACAATTTTACACAAACAAAAGTCTAAAGAAAAAGGAAAGGTTTTTACTGGAGAATCTATCAATAAAAACATATTTTCCAAAAATAACTCTGAAAAATGGGCTGAAAGAGAACAATTGAAGCCCATTGGCCCAAACCCGAAGAACCAACCGGCACATTAGAATCGATATTAGTAAATTCCTAAATCCAAGTCCGTGAAATGGACCCCAGTTCGTGAAACGCATTGGGACCTAAGTTCGTGAAACGCATTGGAAATTGCAAAATGTGTGGTTTAGTGCTCGTGGTCGTCCAATTGAACGTTCCGTTCGTCGGCTTTTTAATAAATCTCTCCCCTTTCCTCAATCATCTCGTGCCAAAAGTGTCTGTTTTGAAGTTACTATCGCCTCTGTAAACGAGAGTGCGACCGAAAATCTTAAATTGTAGGAAAAAATATTACACTCTTTAATCAAAATTTATAACCACTTTTTTAAAGCACTCAATTTTTTTTTAGTTTCGTCGCAAATATCAATGTCCGTTTTATATGGTTTGATTCCATTGTGCGACAGCTTGCTTATGGGAACAGCACCGTACTCAGGGCCGGCGGAAAGCGTGGGTAGTATGGGTAGTACTACCCTGTCGAAAATAACCGAGTGGGTAATTACCCACTCGAAATTTTGAACCATTTCAAAAAATTTAGATGTGCAACGCATGTATCTCGCACTACACACATTTGAAAACATCGATGTACCACAATTCCATTTGCATAAACGAACGTGATTTAATGTGAATGTAATGTAAGCGTGTGCATAGCGAAAAGGGAAAAAATCCTTACTAATGGACCCCTCACCCTATGCTTTCTACCCACTCGGGCGTAAAGTGTTTCGCCGCCCCTGACCGTACTCACTGTATCGTCAGATATTTTTTAATTAGTGCTGGCATGATTTTTGAAAGCATAATTTCTAAACTGATATGTGTCATATTTTGAATCAATAACTGTACAACTAAGTTGTTAAAATACATATTATTTAATTGATTCCAAGAAGACAGGATTACACTGTTCAACGCAAAAACCAACTTGAGTGTGCTCAGACTGAATATTGTCTTTTCGGAAAGTAGCAGAAAAATGTAGAAATATCATTCTTAATAACTTTACCGAAGACACAAAGTCTCTAAATAATACATTTGAAGAGTCGATTCTCCACAACTACTTTTTGAAAGATTAATAGCCATTTTCTTGACTTTTTCATATTTTCAACCATGCTGGGATATATTATTGATAATAAAAAACATTTTCAAATGCTCATAAACTGATCATGACATACTAGAAACAAATGGAAAACGCTATTTCCATAATTTACTTTTACTTTCCGAAAATCATTATGCAGTCTCAGAACACTCCAGTTGGTTTTTTTTGTTGAACAGTGTTATTGTGTGCAAAGCTAATACGCACTATTGAATGAAAACGGAACTCGATTGATCACCTTGCCACACGTGCCAACGGTTATTATTTACTCTAGGCAGGGTAGGTCGATTATTTATGGCATAATTTTTGCTCGCCTCTGGGAGACATTAATTTACAACATCGCTTCGGGTTTGAACATTCCGAGTCTTTTTCGCGCCTATGTTTTAGATATTTTATTGAGGTTTGGGCTTTGCTTACTTCTGTTGAATAGATTAATGAAATGATATGTTGGTGATCGAAAACAGACGAGTTTCTAACTAACTGCGCTCCGGCGTATATTATTATCATTTCCTATAAATATTCAGTTCCCAGAAAACATATTAACGTCGAAGCGTTATTTTAGAAGCCTTATACTGAAACAGATTTCAAATCATAGTTACTAGACAAAACATAACAAACATTGCGCACCATTTTTTTGTCTCACAACTAACAGTTGATAACCGTCAAGTATGTCGGACGATCAAGAACCAATTCAGATCGTGAAAACGTTTTATTTGCCACGCACGAGATGTGGGCACGTGTATGCACGCGACGGCTGGTTACATAATTTAGGAAGCTATTCCCGGTGACTGCAGCGCTGAAGCGACGGTGCCCTACTTTTTGCACCATCTGCTCCAAATCGTTGTGTTGTGTATACGTTCTTTATCCGCTTTGGTCGCGTTTTTACGGCACCAGCTACACGTGCTAGGCCGGTGCTCGTTGTAACGTGAGCAAGTGGGTGGAATTTCATAGCTTTGTTGGCCCCGATTCGACAAAATGCTACTATACCACGACGACGACAGACAGCGGTTAGTCATGTACTTAGTTTGAAATTGGCGATTTGAGCAGTAGATACGAATTAATGATTTCACACTACACGTTGGGTGAGAGGGTTTGAAAGCTTGTGGCATTAGATAAGATATATCAGCTTCTGTCAAGTTTTGCAGGGAAAAGTTGAACTGTTTCTATTCGCAAGATGCAACATATTAAAGCAAGTAGAGTAGATGATTTCATATTCATGTCATGCTCTTCATTCGTCTTATTGTTTGATAATTCTACTTTAAATATTACAGAATTATATGGGTAAAACAAGATTCATTTAAAAACCTGTGTTCATTTCCATCAAAACGATATATGTTGAACAATTAGTAACTACCTGTGCTGCCATCTACTCAACTTCTTCCAACACGTAGGTTGACAGTTGTGCTTCAGCTGCACAGTATCGATTATTGCGCCACCTACAAACAAAGTTTGGTTTTAGTCGTTCGCTTCATTTACAATAGCACTTGTACGTGTCTACATACAATTCGAAAGCTAAATGTCTAATAACTGTGATTGTAGTGATATGTATATTTATTTTAAGTATATTATTGATTAATGTTTATTAAACTCTTAAGGAGTCTGCAAATGATACTTTTTTACACACTGTTTTGAGGATGGAATGCAGGAGATTTATTCATGCGAGTGGGATGAGACTGCATTCGGTTCGGATCGATAGTTATTATTGAACTTTTAACATTAATTTTCCTAAATTTATGTTGGATGTTTCTTGACCTGAAAACAACGCCGCACAATATTGAATTACACATTTTCTTATCATATAATAAAACATATTTATGGGGCGAGTATTTGGTAAATAGATTGCCTTGTACGCTTTGCTCCTATGAGTTCGATTCCCAACTCCACTGATAGAGTTAGAGATTTTTGAATGGAGATGAACACTGCAGCATTGGACATAAGAGTGCTTCTTGTGAGTTTCCGTTGGGATAAATTAATTTATTTTTGTGCTTGTGTGTGCGTTGTGTTGGAATTCTCATTCGGAATAGGTTTTTCGGCGGTTTTTAAGTACGTACAGTAATGAGCCTATTGGCACACATGTTTCATATTTCGAATATACGTGATGCATTTTTATCACTAATACATCTGACGTGATTCTGTAAGCATTTCTAAAGCACGAACGGACTGAATTGGACTTGCGCCTACTCAAAGGTCGGTGTTAGTTGGAAATTTTGGTGGGCAAGGTGATTGAGTTATGTTAGAGCAGTTTAAGTTTTGATTTGTTTAAAAAAGTTGCGAGCTAAACTATTATTGGTAGTTGGTACTCAGAAGTAAAGTAATCATGCACAGAATTTTAAATTTTAAAAATCATGGTTTTCATAAAATGAGCTTTAAAGTTTTAGAAGGACAAAATCGAATTAAAGGAAACCTACAGGCATGAGATGTTAATCAGTTAGACTCTGAAACATCGCTAGAATATTGTTAGATAACCTTCCGGAAGTTGCGCTAGTGCACTGAGCGCAGGCTGCTTCTAGCGAAATCGTCTTAGGGCACCAGCCATTGCTCGTTCAGTGAGCCATTTGCTCGACGTCTGAAGGAATAATTACTATAACGGTTGAAGCAAAAATATCGATTTTTTGAAGCCTCAATCGATATAATTATTATGTCTTCCTCAGTCACCCCCTTATAAGCTTACCGTTTGAAGAATCACAAGAAGTTTGGTTTAAGGTTAAGTATCTCGTGATTAGCGCCAAATAATTGGGTTGATTAGGAATCTAATTCATTATAGCAATAATTTGCTATACATATAGCAACAATTTGCTATACATATTTTCGTAGTGTTTGCATTTTGAAATAAAATTGATTTTGTCAGATCCTTATACTAAAATTTTGTTCGGTAAACGAAAATGAAATCGTGGGACCAACGAAATATTCGTGATTTATACAAACATTTGGTAAAATAACGAAACATTTCGTTTCAATGACGAAAAAAATCTCGTTTTCTACGATGAATTTCTTGCAATATACACTAAATACAGAAAAATCACGAAAAGTTTCGTTTCAATCACGAAAAATAGTTTCGTTTTTAACGATGAATTTCGTGCAATGTAAACATTTAAAATCACGAAAATTTTCGTGATTAAAGTCGCCATGGTTTTAGATTGTGAAATGAACGAAACCAACTATTTACAATGCACGAAAATGCGTTGTTGCAGAAAACGACGAATGGATTCGTGCATTTTATTGTACTTTTCGTTCTATTTCCGAAGTTATTTCATCAGTGGAGTTTGTCTTCTCATGTCTCTAGCTCAAAAAGTGTACTTTGTATTTAAATCTTTTTGTTTCACTAAAAATGTGAGAAAATTTGCCAATAAACAAAGCCCTAGTATCTTTCAGTTAACCCCTTCATGCCCATGTTGTTTGTAGACAACAACGTGTTTAAACAGCTACAGCTATTAATTGAGGCAAGATTTGCTCACATAAACAAGTAAAGCTAATAAATGTGACTATTACCTTTCATTTGAGAATTAACAGTTACAAGGATCTGCTCTAGAACTGAAGTTGTTGCAATTAGTCTGATTGAATTCCGATGGAGCAGTGCTGTCAGTGACAGTTCACGTTGACGACGATAAATAAATTTTTCATATTTTTTTGTTTTTGTTTAGTGGTGAAGTAGTCAAAAATGTGTGTGTATGATGAGTTTTTGTTAGTTTTTTTTTTTCAAAATAATGAATAATAAACATAACAATACTTATTATCCAAAAGTTGAATTTCTTGACAAGTCGACTACAGAAAAAGTTTGTTAATGAAATTTCAATGAAACGAGAAGATATACGAATGTGATGTTGTGTGCCATATTAGCCTTACCATGCTCAACTTTTTTCTGCATGTAGGGTTCAAAAACTATTTTTCCTTAAAAATGTTGGGGCCAAGAAACACGAAAAGTCTTTTTTCATAAAGATAGGTTTTCGAAAAGTCTTTTTTCGTAAAGATAGGCTTTCCTCGCAGTGCTAGAAACTGCTCAATTTTTACCATCCAATGCAGAATTCGATTCTCCAAAAATATTTACAATAGTCCAGATGCTAGTGGAAAACGTAGCCAAAGTATAAATTGATGAATTTTATCAGCAGTATAAATTGATGAATTTTATCAATTTTCAATAATATTGCAACATAACGAAGATATATGAAAAAATCATTTTCCGTCGTCAATGTAAACTGTCCCTGACGGCACTGCTCCATTGGAATTCAATCAGACTAATAGCAATAACTTCAGTTTTAGAGTTGATCCTTGTGACTGTTAATACTCAAATGAAAGGCAATAGTCACATTTATTAGCCTTACTTGTTTTTGTGAGCAAATCTTGTCTCAATCAAAAGTTATAGCTGTTTAAGGGGTTGCATACTTTTTTGTGAGAAAAAGTTAAGAAAGTTTGAATTGACGTAAAGACACAAAGCAATGATTTCATTACATTAAACTTATGGTATTTTGGTGTCACATTTTTCAGTGAAATAAATAAGTATAAGTTTATAAAAATGTATTGATAATTGGCGGAGATATGGCTTTTTCCCCGAAACCCTTTTTTATTTAAGAGATTTGCGGTGATCACGATTAAAGACCAATAGATTAACTACAACCTCAAAACTAAAAAAAACTCTATTAGTATATGAGTATTCCTCGCACCTTACCGATTAAATGAACAAATAATATTTTCTTCTGCATTCGGGAACGTCTTTCCTAATAAATCGCTGTTTTAAGCTCTAAAAATTGTATTGAAAAATTCTCATCTACAAAACACAAATTTATACATGAAAAAGGAATTGTTAAGGTACGAGAAAAATTAATTACGATCAATTAAAAATAAAATAAAATCGGTTGAATGGTTTTTCGGAAATCGTAATCACGAGAAAAATATGATAAATGGCATACTTTTTTTAATTAGAGCTAATATAAGAAAAAATAAGGTAAATGTTTGCAATAGATAGTAGATAATTTAATGATTTCAAAGATCTAATTATGCAGCTTTTACAGACGAATAATCTGAATTATTAAAATGATGACACTAACTATTTACTTTTTCGAGAAATGAAAGAAGAAACCCAATTGAAAACGCTAACTTTTAAATACTTTACTTTACTAATCCGAAAATGAAGTCCAAAAAATTTACAGTAGAATAATTTTCGAGTTACAGTAAAACAATGAATTGCACCTTTAAAATAAAAAGTACGTTAAGTAAAATCCAAATATCTTCGGTTGTAGTGCATTGATATGAAATATTAGGTATTATGTTGAACATAAGCTAATTGAATGCAATTGCGGTCGTTCAAAGATTGAATTCTTTCAAAATTCTTCAATTTACTTGTTTAACAGAACTCTGACAGAGAATCTATTATGAAGCAAACCCTAGAAAAACTTGGGATCGAAACGGTTCAATAAGTTGACTCTGAGAAACTCAAAAATTCCTATCCTATAAATTTTTTTATATAAATTTCACAAGTTCCATCCGAATTACACTAAAAATAGCTTATTTTCATTGATTATTAGCAGGATTAAATTTCAGATAAAAATATAATTTTTAGGATTGCATAATCTTGCCCAAAATCTTGACCAAACGCTCATTTTTCTTTAAAAAATGAGGAAAAATCAAGAAAAAGATCATTAAACTCGTAAATAACGCCAGAACTAGTAGTAGCACTGAAACAAAATGTTCAGACAACCGAAAGTGCATTCAATTACCTTTAATTCAGGATAAGAATATTTTATTTTCGAAGCACTTCAACCGAAGATATTTGGATATTACTGAACGTACTCTTTATTTTAAAGGTGAAATTAATTTTTTGCTGTAACTCGAAAACTGTTCTACTGAAATTTTTTTGGACTTTATTCTCAGATTCAGCACACAATTTTACATCAGAAATGGTGTTCAAATGTTGAAGTTCAAATTTTTATTTTTATTTTGTAAACTAGTGTAATTTCTGAACATCTTCAAACATCTATAAAAATATTTGAAAATCAAATTTTGTAAAACGTTTTCACAAATCAATTTTTAGCTTTGATTTTTGCGTTCAGGGGGTCAATAGCCATAGAAAAATCACCATGCGATATAAATAGAAAGATTATTTTTGTTATGATGGATTCCGATTCTTCGAAATTTCACGCAATAAAGTTTTCGCTGTGGACAACAACAAAGCTCGTGCACAACTAAAACAATACTATAAATAACAACGGGAAACTAAATAATAGTTTTACTTTTGATTTTGAGCTTTCTTTTTCTATAATGGAGGGGGTCCCGTATGGTGTACTCCCTGGACCTGAATTTCTCCTCAACTGTATGAGCGCCGATAGAATAGAATGCAATAGAAACGAGATGTGGCAATGCATAATTCATTTAAGTTGGTTTTAAACCATGCTTAAACTAAAATTTAATTTGGTTTATTTGTTTTGCATGGATGAATTGAGTTGACTGTAGAATCTATCAGCCACGAGTAAATCTAAACAATGTGAAGGCGGCTGACAAACTGATTTGTCATCATGATTCTTGTTAATTTCGCTAAGCAAATTTGGCACGACGCCTGTCCGGACAGCGACGGCACATGGCGACACAGGCGCAAATTTTCGCTCTGCACGTGTACCATCGGCGCGGAACATTACCATCGCTTCGATCCGTTTTCCACATTAGGCGAACAAAGAAGAAAAAACCTGTTGTATGTCACCTAGTGGTGCAATTGTTTCTTTCATATTCATGGACGCTGCCTAGCATAATTGTTATAATTGCACTAAACGTTCAAAAACATTTGCAATTCAACAGTAAATGCTCTATACGAAATTCAACCATTCAAATAAGTTTTACACCACCTTGATATCTCGGGAGTACCAGATTATATGAGAATTTACTGTGTGATCGCACTCTTAAACCCGTATCTCCGGAACCGGCAGCCTGTCAAAAAAAAATCAGCAGCGTTATACCGTTCACACATACAAATCCCTTTTCCGATCTCGACGAACTGAGTCAAAAGTTATACAACAGATGGCCCTTCGGGCCTCCTCAGGTAGGTTTAGTTTAGGAGCGATTGCATTACCCTTCTGTTTATGAGAAAGCCAATATCAACGCAATGAGTTTCGGATCCAGGCGGGGGGTGATAGCAAAACAGTAGGAACACGCTTTCCTGTGTGGGGTATCACACGGCTGTACTTTCAGTGCTGGCTGTATCGACATCCACGCCCATCAGGAAAGCTATAGGGGATGCAAAAAATGTGACATTTGTGGCAGCGCAAAAGACAGTTTTCGGTCTGTTTCAGAATCCGGTGGCCCCACGAGGCTGTTAACGTTGCTTATCAAAAGTTCGCACATGGCATACGATGTTATGTACACACTTGTACAGTTCGATCACCTCCAATGCGGGTCGTAGAATTTTTTAAGCTTTCTTAAAAAGAAACTAAACGAATCATGCAGGCTCGAGGGCGTTTACAATATGTGCACATATTAAGTAAAAGTTTTGTTTTACATGGTTTAGGAGAGGCATAAAACATCAGGATATTATTATGGTGTAATAGAAGATCAATGCTACTGATACAAATATATGATCGGATTATCGCAGTACCATGAAGTCAGTCCCTAAATTAACTCATTACTGTCCAACTTTCTTTTGTAACAAAAATTGGGAATAAGGAACACAAAACATAGAAATAACATGCAAAGAATGTCTTCGTTCACGACCATGGAAGGCTTTTCAGAATTTGAAGAGTACATTAGTTCATGAGTGGTATATTTCGAAAAAAGACGATTACAAAAAATGAATTAATCTTTTTCTTCTTATGGCTTATAGAGTTCTAAACCTATCATTCCACAAAATGTTAAGGTGAAAGAATATAACAAACTAGCTATATATCTCCCTCAAGAGAAACTTAGATTTAACTCTTTTTTGCATAAAGGACCTAATACCTAGTTTTTAAAAGTCTAGGAATGGGTTTTTGACTTAATTTCATCAGCATCTTTCACTGACTTAGCGCTAGATGGACACCAAATCTTAAAATGAATAACTAGCTGTGTTCACACTAATTTACTGATAATAGGTAGTGTATCGTAAGTAGAAAAGTTCTGTTTGCGGGTGACAAACGAGGTGAAAAAGTGGTTTAGAATAGTGAACCAAAAGAGAACATTTACAGTTTATTTCGGAGGTCATGGATGAAGTGGCTTTTGACTTTTCGACTAGCAAGCCTCATGTCGTTGGATCGTTGGATGTAATGGAACGTGTGTCATCTACCACATTGAAGAATGTTGTCAGTTCCAAGTAGCGACCAATCCAGTAATCCAATATCAATAATTTTATTTCAAAGCATAATACAAAAAGTGAAAGTATAACCAGCAACTGTTTACATCGCCAACAGTTTAACTACGGTCTGAGCATGTGAAACCGGCACATCGAACCAAAACACATGGCAAATAACATGCGGTAGCAGACGATAACCAGCAACCCATGCCACAATCGCTTGTACATGATGGGAATCCACGTGCACGAGTCACAAGGTAGTCCACTGGGTTATCCAACTGTTTCCGTTCTTGCTACCTTGCTCAGCACTGGGGTAGGTATCTATGTATGTAGGATTATCCTAATAGGTTTACCATGCGAAAGGTGTAAACGTAGAATTGAACACATTGTAATCCTCGAGTTGTACACCTATGTTCCTGTATATGTACATATTAATTAGCAGTGTATCAATTTGACACTTTGCACTGGCTCAAAAAATTTTCGAGTCTCACAGCAAGCTGTGGTAATATGAGATTGAGATACAGGTGAAGATGAAGCTGACTTAGAGCATTAAGGGGTAATAATAAGTTTTTATTTGTATAGGATAATATTGGGAAAAGTTGGAAGTGAACTTCGCATTAAAAAATGGTGTCTACGAAGTTTGTTTTAGATCATAAGAGTCCCTAGCTTTCACAAGTTAAACGTTTAAAACATTTTTTGGCAAAACCGTGCTTAGTTATTCCGGAAAACCTCTTACACTTTTTGAAAAGACAGCATGCTGATCAGGGCTTTAACCGGCCGGCCACTGTAAATTCAATTATCACATAACTACTATTCACTCAGTGCACTGAGTCATTTTCATATGATCTTTGTGAATCCAACTACGGAACCTCACATCATTTGATATGTAACTGTCCAACTGTAACGCAATTGAGATTTCGAGTTTTCAACTGTTCTTACATAGTCGATAGTAAGAGTGGGCGAAAATTTATTTTTTCGTAATTTATCGGAACGAAACGAAACGAAATTTTTCGCAAACTTTGCGAAATAAAACGTTAAGAAAATTTCGGTTAATTTCCCGAATTTCGCCAAAATTTTGTGAAAGTTTTTTGCCTGTTTCGCAAAATTTGCGAAACTTTTCGAATTTTATCAAAATTCAATTAATTTTAGAGTTCAGTAATTTTTCCCTGGTTAAATCGATTTATACAAAAGTAATAACGATTCATCTATTGAAAAGTGAACCGATCCATTCTTAATTCTTAAAACTGACTTACGATGACCGGACAGATTCCGGTAACTGGTCGGAGCAACGATTTACCTGATCTGTCATGCGCATGTCGCAAATTTATACAATTATATCACAGAGAAAAGTCGTCTTGAGCGTTAAAATTGTATAAAAATTTATACATTTATATGTATACAAATTTAATAATACTGGTTTCCAAATTTTGGGGTAACCGCTTCAAGTTAACAAAAAAGTTGTTTTCTAAATCAAGTTTACGTCAATTGGCACGAAAATAATACCCGTTTTCCGTTTTAAACAAGCGTTTTATAGATTTTTTGAAAAGCATGTTTACTTTTTGCATTTATTCGTCAGTATTTCGTAAAAAAAACATGCGACGAAACAGATTTACAGTTCGAATAGTAATGATACGAATCCGTAAGTGTGTAACATTGGTAGAGTTTATTAAGGTTTCAAGTGATTAAACTGTAACAAGTATAATCTTACAATCTTACAATACAATCTTACCCGGAAACGAATACTTGTTTCGTCATTAAATTGTTTAGGGTAAAGAACCGATCGAGGCGGGCATAGCGTAGTTTGTAAATCGATTGCGTTGTACGCAGCTCACCTGAATTCGAGACCCAACCCCTATATGTAAGCCAGCAAACCAGAGCTTCTATGCTTGTCTTCCGAGACATCACTCGGAACATGCCAGTTGCTTAGTTCATGCAAGACGTATGACTTTTTGGATTTAGGACTGAGTGCTAATTTTGGTGCTAGTTTGGATTTATCATCTAATTGGCACCAAAATGGTACTAGTTACTGATGAGTAGGATCCGAAACGCTTAAAACTGTTATTTTCATATTTTTAAAAACATTCAATTAGCTAGAGATTACTTAGTAGGGAAAGTTATGAAAATTTAGAACCATAGTACTCAAGTGAGAGCAAGGATGTGAAGTATACAGATCAGGAAAATGGAAGTGGCAGAATCATTAGAAACAGGCTTAAAATCTTACAGACTAATCTTTTGTCTTCTGCTGGCAGGAGTCGAGCTTAGGCAGTGTTGCTACGAATCGCTCGAGTCTACCTACATGTCCCACTGCAAAGACAGACTTGTCTCTCTTTACCATGAGAACCGACTGTCGGTCGTTAGGTTGTTTCTAAAAATGGTATTATTTATATAACTTTTGCAGTTTTAACTTTTCGTTAAGATAGTTTAGAAAATTGTTCAGATATTTTGAAAAAGAACAGTTTGTCTCAAGATAGAAAACCTTTGGCTTCTTCTGTTAGAAAGTTGTAAGCACGTTTTATCAAAAATAGACTGCTTTTGAATAAATATTATAATATATAAAATATATCGTCATTGCCATTTTTGGCGATATATACTAAAAGTATGATATTCCAAATCGCTGGAAATGTATTTTATGATAAATGCCCTAATTGATGAAAAAGATATTTGGGAAAGTTGTACATTTCTACACTTTAACAAAAGCACTGTTTTGAGCGACTTAGTGGAATGTTATATTAAACACTTTAAACGGAAGACAACGGTTTAAAGTGTTTAATACATTTCTAGACCTTTTATTCAAAACGACATATCTACAATGAGTGACTCTCTTTGTTTACTTTCTCTTCTGTTAATAATTCGGTCGCTTTAACATTTATCCCTCAACTCTTTGCATAATATGTTAGTTAAAACCACCGTCTTTCGATCTGTACTGTAGAATAAGTGAAAAGTGCTATAGTGACGCCGAACAAATCGAAAGTGAAAGTAAACAAAGAGAGTCACTCATTGCAGATATGTCTTTTGAAAAAAAAAAAAGCTCAAGATTTTATGTAAAAGCTCTCATAAATATGAAATGGAAATAATTTAGTAGTTGGTGTATTGGAATAGACCAAAGGTCTTAAAATAATCTTGAAATTATCTACAGCTAAATATGACTATTGCACCAATATACGAATGTGTGCTTGACTATAACACGGTAACTAGCTTAATTCCTTGAGAAATGCGCAATACATGCCGCCGAAATGTCGGATGAAAAGTAAATATTCCGTTTATTAAATATTTCAAATACTGGAAGCCGAACATAACCCCTACAAATAATCAATCATTTTATGTTATTGAACTGATTACTAATTGTAATGCTTTAATTTTCAACCACTATAAAATTGGGCTCGTGACAATGCAATGGTTGAAGTGCAAGTTGTCATCACCAGTTTTAGTCTTCGCGTGGTAATTTCCTGTAAGTGCAATTTTGGGAGTTCTTCGGCTCACAGCTGATTTGGTAATTTATTATGTGTAATGCTTATGTTTTTTTTGATGGGATGTCAAAAGTAATATGTGTCAATGCTTGGTATCTTCAGGTTTATGGAGCACCGGAACGTAAATCATCGTGATCCATATAAGTCACATTATGAATACCAATGTGTTCACAATTAAATTCATGCGGTGAGAATAGATCCACAAACATTTGAACATTTGTTTTCATTTATACTAAATATTTCATGATATTTGTTAAATATGTATTCTATAGAGATGTAAGAAATAGTTTATACTTTATTGTGTGATAGAATATTAATAATATAACTTCATGTCAATCGAGAAACACTTCGGACCGTTGTCTAATCGAGCGAAAATAGACAGCACCCCACCGAGCCCACAGCAGAGTAAGGGAGATTCCGAGCAATCTGATTTATTTTAGCAATTGATATGATACGTGGAAGTCTTACAGTACATTTATAATCTCTGGAGTATCTTTTTTTTTATTAACTAGTAAATGTTGAATATTTGTAGTGTTACTTTGCTGTATATAGTAGAAAGGTAAACAAAATATATTTTTAATGGGAGGTAACCGTTATTTCAAACTAACAATAAATCTAATATCCTGTGCAGATATGCATAATTTGACAAAAATGCCGTAGTATAGTGGATCAAAGGGTAAGGAATTGGTCTCATAAGATTTTTAGAGTCAGCAGGATCGTAACACTTACTCTCCTCTAACAACCGGTATATTACACTAACCAACGGTTGCGAAGTTTGTCTAAATGGAAGGTCAAGTTCCGCTCCGGAATGTATTACCAAGGTTTTGTTTTGTTGCTGCCAATAAAAGTGCTACCGTTATTACTGCTATCAACACAAGCTGAACTTGTTGTTTGAGTACGTTATATGGCAGATACCTACGCGAAAACATCGAACACGTGCGCTGCCGCGATGGGTACGCTCGTGGATCAAACATACATACGAATATATGTTTCTTAGGAAAGTGTGTCTGCTCAGACATGTGCTATAAACATTGTAGTACCATACAACGCTCGAAGACAACTTACGGTCGGTTGTGTCCCTGCGAAAAAAACGAAAGAAAATGCGTTGCGTCCCGCGTCGTAGAAGAATAATAAAACAGATTTATCCATGGATGTTCTCTCTGTTGATAAGGAGTTTCGTTGATCGCCGCGCCTCATGACTGACGAAAATGAACAATTTATTGTGGCTGGGGTATAGAAGGACCGGCTTTTAGTAACGTTGCTGTGATGGTGACTTTCTTCCTGTGAAAATATGCTGTTGGATTATGTTACACATATTGTTGTAGGTTTGCGAATAAATAAGATCAAGTCTTGCTCTTTGTCGTATTTACGACCCATTTCGATTGGTGTTGGCAGTTTTTTGGGTAAAAGAGAATATTGCATTAGTGTTTTATGTAATTATTGCATTAATTTAGTTTGATGTGTTGGAAACATATTTATATCAAAATGTGACGATGATATATGATATATATATATACGTTGTATGATGAGATGTACTAAGCTACAACTTAGAGACCTTGAATAAATTATTTCACGCGAAAATTTCTCCTTCCCCTATGACAACTATTTTTACAAATTTCATTATTTCCTTTCCTCTCCCTTACGTCACGAATTGTTTCTATTATTATTTTTTTTTCAGTAAAACTACAAAGGACATTCCTGGGGGTGCACGAACTGTTATTTATTTATAATGTTATTTCATCTTTTATAATATTTGAATTTGAATAATAACAATCGAAATTTATTTCTTTATGTGAAGGATGGATATTCAAAGTCGTATAACAGTCAATTTTAAATAATACGTTTTATTTATTTTGAAACTCTAAGTTGATGCCGTCATTTGGCAAATTAGCAATAGTTTTATTGCGAGAATTTTTCAAAGGTGCAACCTAAACCTTTTTAACTTAACCACCTGCCCGTATTTCTGTCTAGGTAAATATTCTGTCTTGCTTTTGACGTACAAAAGAAGTAATTGAATTGAAACCATATGATACAGATGCTGAGGCAATCACAATGGTCGATCAAATAAAACACTCAGGCAGGCAATTGGCGAGGGACAAAAAAAAAACAAAAAAACTAACACAAGTAAGACCAATAGCTGTGACTATTATCTTTCATTTGAGCACTAACAGTTGTAGGTATTATCCGTAGAGCTGAAGTTATTGCAGTTAATGTGATAGGATTCCTATGGAGCAGTACTACCAACGACAGTTTGAGGTAATGGTGAAAAATAAATTTTTGATATATCTTTGTTACCTTGAAATATTATTGAAAACTGGTGAAACCTATAAACTTCGACTATTTTCGACTACCTTTTCAAAATAATTAGACTGTTGTAAAATTTCTAGAATTGTATTTAGTATCGGAAAGTAAAAATTGAGCAGCTTCTAGCACTGCAATAATAGTACCTATCATGAGCAAAAAAAGTTTTTCATGTTTCTTTACAACAAGCGTTTTAAGAAAAAGCTGTTTTGGTACCCTATATAGTATAGTAGATAGTCCGTCTGCTGTTTGGCTGTGCTGCTAGACCCATTCTCATAGCCTACTCATTCACGTACTGTCAAATGAAATTGTGATGATGGATTATATTATTCGAATTGTAAATGTCATAATGTCCAAAAAAATCATAAGAATTTTATTCGACTTGTCAAAGTTTTGAATAAATTGTTTTATGATGTCTTTGAGACTTTCCGAATCTTTTTGGAATTTGAGGATATAACTCTGAAAAGATTCGGAAAATCTCATAGACATCCTAAAAATTCTTTTTAAAAACTTTGACAAGTCCAAACGAAGTTCAAAATAGTTCTACGAGCTCTACGAAATCAATTTGAGAGAAGTCCCATGAACATCCGAAAATTCTACCAACTTGCACGAAATGGTTAAGTCGAAACTGATGTAATTTTTTTTCTTCACATTTTTGACGATTGTTGATATTTGTATACTTGCAAAGAGTATCAGCGATTTGTCTAGAACAAGTTATGTGTGCATCTGTAGATTAGAGACTTTAGTTGACTACGCAAAGCATAGAAAGTTATATTCGCAGCTACAACACGCCTTCTTACCTCGCGGCTACCCATATCACGCGTTATCACATATCATTAATGTTCAAAAATATATGTATTCGTCGACAACGTCGTATCGTGCCCCATCGAGTTCCACTTGAAAATCAACACTGTTCGGACTGCTCCGGTTTCTACAAGCTACTATGTACTTTTTTGTCAAAGTTTATAGTCAATTCGTTTCTCGCAGCCCACCACGAATGTCGCTTATACTCCGCCATGGCCTGACAGTGCAGAGGGTAAGTCGCTGATCTCATAACACACACTCGTCATATATTTGAGCACCAACCAGAAAAGATTCTTAGTAGCCAGTGAGATCGTAACACCAGCCCCGGCATAGTCATGTACACTAAACTTCGGCTGCGAAGTTTGTCGATGTAGAAGGTCGAGTTTCGCTACGGAATGTAGTCTGAGAGTTTTGCCTACCTAGGGGAGGGCGTAGCGTAGTTGGAAAATCGATTGCCTAGTACGCAGCGCACCTGGATTCGAGTCCCGACCCCGCACATAGGTTTAGAGATTTTTCATAAGAGATTTTTCTAACCCGAAGAGGCGAATGACCTTAAGGTTAAAATCTCTATAATCTAAATAAAAAAAAGTTTTGCCTATTCATACCTCTTCCACTGTTCTACGATCAACACCAAATATTTCGATGGCGTCCGCTAAACCAGGACGCATGTGAGATCTCTTGATTATGGGGCCGTTTTTTAGTACATCAGATCTTCGTATCGCATTCTCGAGCGCTAGGTTCAGAGAGTGCATCGTCATCAATTCATCTAATTTGACTATTTTGACGCTTGATTTTTAAACATCCGGAGTAATACGAACAAGTCTAATCTAGCTTGAAAATCATATTCAAGCATTATCTGCCACATCTTGTTCCATTTAACTGAGTCGCACGCTGCTTGAGAATTTAACAGAGTGTATTCCCGAAATTTATCCAGGATTTGTTGCAGGGTAACCACCCGGTCTATCGTTGATCGTCCCTCTCGAAAGCCGTTTTGGTATTCACAGACAATGGATTCAGGCAAGCGGTGCAGTCTACTAAATAGAACACGGGATAGTATCGTGTAGATAGTATTGAGGATCTTGATGCCTCGATAGTTATTACACTCGAGTTTATGGTTTGTGGATAGGTCATATGGGCCTTTCGAACTAGTCAAAAAGCTAATTTCTCCCATCAAAGTCGTAACGATCACACAGTGGATTGTTTCGTATAGTAGATCACTCCTGGCTTTTAGAAGTTCGTACGGGATTTCGTCCTCCCTAGGGGCTTTACCCTTTAACCTTTCGCTTGGTCATCATCCGCAATTCACATTGTGATGACGTTTACTAGGAAAGGTATTTTATGTCGAAAGGTCTGAATAAATGATTGCTAGTGCTTAGAACTACCGCACGATAAGCTATCATGCCCGTTTTGTCCCGAATCGCCCATTCGCTTGAGTTTATGTTCAAGACTGAATATATAATTTTGAAGAAAGTTGAATACGGCTGACCAAAATTAGTATTTCTTATGTAGAAAAGCCCAGATAATCAATTGAATATAATTAGATTAATCTCTCGAAAAATATACATCCATTTTACCCCAATTCTTCGCCTAACTATAGTTTGAAGTAATTTCTGGATTTAAATTTCGGAAAAAGGCCTCATGAGGCTGATCAATCAATCAAATTTTTATGTATAAAAGTCCGAATTATCGTTTCAATATAGTTAAACTGACCGCCCAAAACATGTTTACTCGTTTTACCTCAATTCCTCCCATTACTCAAGTATAAAGTTAAACCAGGTTCTATATTTCAGAAAGAGGCGATGATAGTTAGAATGTCCGCAGGAAAGGTGTACCCGTTTTACCCCAATTCTTCTCCTATACTCTCGGAACTCTCGGAACGAGGTTGAATACGACCGATGAAGCCTAGTAATTCTTATGTAGAAAACTCCGAGGAATCGACTGAGGTTAGTTAGAATGACCGCACGAAACGTTTATACTTGTTTCACCCCAATTCTTCATATAATGTGTGTGTGAAGTTATACCTTACTCGTTATTACAGAAAGAGGCTAAAAGCGGCGCGCTAAAATAGTTTTGTAGTCAGATTTAACTGAAAATACGAGATATGAGATAAAGTAGAGTAAAACGGATTCACACGTTTCGTACGGTCTTTCCAACTATCTGCAATCAATTTCTTGGGATTTCATAAATAAGAAATATTACTTTATGCACTTACATAAGAAATATGCCGCCTTTTATTAAATGATTAACTACAAACGTGAATTCTGGGAAATGGGGTAAAGCGGGTAAACCTGTTTCGTGCAGTCGTTTTATTTATCTTCCACCGATTCCCGGACTGTTTTATATAAGAATTAAAACATTTGATCAATCGCATTCAGACTCTTTCTGAAATGAAGGGCAAGATTTCACTTCATATTCGAGTTATGAGAAGGATTGGGGTAAAACGGATACGCAAGTTTCGTGTAGTCCTTCTAACTATCTTCAATTGATTAACCGGATTCTTTACATAATAATTACTACTTTAGAAGAGCCGTATTCGACCTTTAGGAAATGTAAAACCTAGTTTAGCTTTAATCTTGAATTATAGGAAGAATACGGGGTAAAATGGGTTTACACATTTCATGCGACCATTCTGATTTTCTGCAATCGATTTCCAGGACCTTTTTACAAGAGAACTATTGAACTGCATGTAGATTCTATCGAAATATATTGCCATGTTTAATTACCCTCTTGAGTTTAGAAACAATGGGGGTAAAACGGGTTCATGTGTTTCATGCACTCATTATATATGTCTTCATTCGTTTCCTTGGACTTTTTGCATAAGAAACACTACTTTTGATAAGCGGCATTACACCTGCTTCCGAAATGTTGAGTAAATTTAAACTAAAAACCCAGCATTTGGGGAAAATTGGGGTAAAATGGATTAAAACGTTTCATGCAGACAATCCTACTATCATCTATAGAATCTTTGAATATTTTTGCATAAGAAACACTATATATGGTAACCTGCACAGTTTACTTTCAACTTATACAGCCAGTAATAAAACTGGACACTAACAAAAAGGGTAGCGGTCATTTTAAATACATATAATCGGTTTTTTAGACATTTTCGATGACCGCGCTTAGCGTTCTATCAAGCTGTTGAATCAAGTCGCGTTTTTCCCACTGTTTGCTGTTTGGAGCTGCTCATATCATGGAAAACTGACGCACATCGGCTTTATCCTAAAAATATAGTTTTGACAAAGGTTTCTTGCCTAAAATCACTGAAAAATATAATTTGTTCATCCCAAAACGAAATATTGCGACTTCCTTATGCTATAAACCATTTGCAAGATAATCCTGAAAATAACTAGGAGCCGTACACAAATGACGTAGCTTTTTTCGGCGATTTTTGACCCCTCCCTCCCCCCTCGTAGCATTTGGTCACAAAATTCTAACCTCCCCCTCGTAAATAACGTAGCATTTACCTACCCCCTCTCCCTCGTCCCATGCAAAGCGCCCGGGTGATGAAAAAAAAAAATTGTTTTTCAATTATTTCAAATACATCTCCTTTCAAAATGTTTGACGACTTTTATCAACATTTTCATTGTAACAGCAAATTGCGTGCAAAATAAGCCCATTTCATGACAAATATAGTGTTGATAGTTTTGTTTTGAATTTTATATGTCAAGGAGAGCATGAAGGCAAGTTCTATCAGTTCACAATCGTGCAGCTGCCCATGATTCTAAGAAGCATACATTCAACAAAATTACTAAATTTTGTTTGATTGAATCCGAACTGAAAATTTAATTCAGCGTCCAAATTAAGTCTACTAGTTGGCAAAATTAGCTAACTAATGTAGCAAGTTAAATCCGCATACAAAATCTTTTCGTATTTTTGCGAACTTGTAATTCCGCGAATCGTAAAATTTATATCATGAAAAACCGCATGTTTGAATTTAAATTCATTTCTCTCGGAAATGGAGGATCATTAAATTGTTTTCTCTAAACAATGGGTTTATAACTTAATGCTACGTCGGTCAACTTCTGACCCTACCCTCCCCCTCGTCACACTGCGTCACAAATTTGGTATACCCTCCCTACCCCCCAAAATGCTACGTCATGAATAAATGACGCCCTATTGAATTGTGTCGGACTGTGCCTTAGTGTGCATGTCAAAAAACAAAACAATCTAGTTAATGTAATAACGTATTTTGAACGAGTAGGAGTCAATCTTAAGCAAACCATCAATTCTCGCCTTCGTCGGACGTCGTATTAGCTAAATGTTCGACAAGTTGTCGTTGGTCAGGGTAGGCTTTCATCTAATAACCGTGTGCACTATGGTGGCACAAAAAATAGATTCCAGCTCCGAGCAACTTTTTGGGTACTATTTGGGTCCTAGAACATCTGTGCAAATTCTTAGCTTGATCCCTGAAACTATATTCGCCCACTGTTTAAAGTTTACATGTAATTTTATATGGGAAAATTACCTTTCACAAAATAATTCCTCCAGGGGTCGCCCATTGCTTCCTAAAAATAAACCGTTATATGGCTTTTGTAGGAAATTCAACACGGAAACAATGTCTCGAAAACTAACGCTTCAGAAAAAAGTTATTAAGCTGAAACCAATTGATGCTCTGACGATTGATAAAATATTCATTTTTCCTAGCAACCTACAACAGTGGGTTGTCCAATTATATGCAATTTTATTTTGATCTTCTCTTAATGTGTCTAAATCATTTTTCTATACTATTTGGCCACTTCGCAAAAGTTTTGAGGGATAAATTTAGTCTTCTTTTGTACATAATAAGAGAAAATTAAAGATTTTGTATATAATTCGACCGTCAGCAGCAGTGATGCTATGAAAAGAAAAATTTTCATTAATCTTCAGGGCACCAACCGGTTTTTGCTTAATAACTTTTTCCACAAGTATCAGATCGTTTCGTGGTCTTCTAGGCTTCGTTTCCTTGACAAATTTCCTGTAAAAATCAGACATCTATTTATTTTTAGGAGGTAACGGGTGACCTTTGGAAGAATTAATCGGCAAAAGACGTTTTACCCATAAGAAATCCCATGTAAACTTTAAACCGTGGGCGCAAAAATATAGGTTCACCGATCGAACTAAAAATTTGCAGAGTTGTTTAGGGAGCTAAATGGGACCCAAAAAGTTACCTGGAGCGAAATTTTATTTTTTTAAGTAACCATGTCCCACTCTAGTGTGCACCCATTGCTCTCAAACCCTGTATAAATTACCATCTATCTCCTCATTTTTTCAAACTATTCAAACGGCATTGTTAATATCAAAATAAATGTTCCGTTGTAATTTGGTGGATGTTTTTTATGTTGTTCAAAACATTAAACTATAATGATCTAAAATCGAAGCCAATTAAACTGTTTTGAAAAGTCGACTGTAGCTTTATCAATTTAAAATTTTACCAAAACATATTTTGCAATTTGAATTAAATAAAATGGTTAGTCTGAGCACACTGTAGTACCCTATTGCAACATGTGAGCATTCGCGAGAGCACGTTTCAGCTGCTCGCATACTCGCTCTCGGTGGCACCGGCTGGTGCGATTTGTGACAAACGGCAATGGCACAAATCGGGCTGGATTGGTAGTCGGTGGGTGGTTGGTTGGTAGGGTTGGCGCGGAATTGTTCGCCTATGTCTGCTTATTATTTTCTTCCGCACGCTAGTCGGTGTTCAGACGCGCACCCAAGCAGTTGTTTAGTTCAGTTTGTTTAGGGCTGCTGGAATGATACAAGCATATATACTTATGAACATATTAGCATAAAAAAGTACCGGTATAGGTTGATGTGCTAAAAGCTGCTTAAACACTCACCACATAGAGTGACGGTGGAGTGAATGTTGTGCATAACGGCGGCGGAAGTTATACATATAACAACTACTGACTTGGATCGCATTCGTCAAAGCGTGGCGTGGTGACTGGCGTTCTTTGTGTTTCCCTTGAAAATTTGGCAAATTGCAAAAATCGGTTGCATGTGTGGTACGGTGAAAAAGTAACGCGAAAGTTTAGTTTGAGTGAATTGTAAGTTGGGCGTTTGCCCGTCCTGTTCTAACTGTGCAAGAAGAAAAAAACAAAAAAGTGCGAACGGTGCATTTTTGGATGGCGCAATACTCCGATTCCATTTTGTTGGATTATTAGGTTGCAGTGCATGCTGTCTGGAGTATATAATTATTCGCCTGTGAAGTGTGAAGTGAGTGAACTCTGTAAGCAATTTTGCACTATTTGGACTGTAATCTAATAATTTCATCCTAGGCAATTTCGCTATTTCATCATACATTAATTAATAACAAGGGCTGGTTGATTTTCTTAGGATTGTGAGTCAAATTGATTGAAGTTTCACTGGTAGTTTTACAGTAATGATTTTATACTCAATTAAGCGCGTAAGAAATCCATAAACGACACTGTTGTGTAAAAGTTCTCAATTGCGGCCAACTCTGTCAAATACGTTCTACGGAATTGAACTTAATAACACATATATAATCTATTACATTATTGCTCAGGAGCTAGTGGATGCGAAGAGTAGATGCATAATAATAGCATATTGTTGTTCTGTTTATCTACTGACGAGATTATGTTTCCAATTAAATCAGCTAGTTTCGCAGTATGAGATAATTACCCAATATCCCATTTGCCGACCTTTCTTGGAACCCCTAATTTCATCCTAAATGAACCAAATCAATTTGACTATTGTAAGGCTTCATGCAATTAATGTGGAATAGATTATCCCAAGATTCGCATTTCAGTCACAAGCTTGGTAAAATACAATCGAGACTTAGCAGCCAGCAGGATTTTTTCTTCGCAGCTTCTGTTCACACAGCAAAACGAATAGCTTAATATTGATTTTGGAGAGTTAAACAGAATGTTTCGTCACTGACGCAGCGTCAAGACCAATTTGAAAAGTTTTAAAGATATCATAGCCCACCCGCTACATAAAGCAATTCGAGGTCAGAGAGATTTTTCACATCGAACTGACGGTTACGGAGTGACAGGACATTCTGTTTAGGTCTTTTCTCTGTTATCGAGAATGACAAATGTAGGTGGGGAAAGTACTAACATAACATAGATCACTCTATCCTGAAGTCGCATTAGGAATATTCATCAAGAGGGGCGAGATTTTTTTTTTTCTAACAGTGCTATCTACTTCACAATATTTGTGTACTTTTTCAGAAGTGTAGAATGTTTATTTTCCATCTTTCCAGCGTGCTGACGATCAATTGACTTTGAGATTATAGTATATTGTAAAATAAGTTAAGGAACTCTCGTGAACTGATGTTCATTGGATATTATTGTCTTGATCAATCGTCATATTTATAATAACTTCAACTACCACCATGCACGTGAAGATTTAAAATTGTCAATTTTAATTGCTTCGAATGTAGAGTCTATTCGCCTCTATTTACAAGTTCGAAAAATCTAACTCTTGGTGCATGAGTTGAGTATAGATTCCATGTAGGCTGTGTACAAGAACTCAACTTACCGCCAATGTCTGCATGTCAAATCTGATCAATGTGGGTGTCGAAATTCTTGATATTTCGGGCATTTGGCAAACTCATTTCACTCCGCAGCCGGGGGCAACGATACAATTTGTTTGTGCACTAATATAGAACAAAAGCTAGCTTGATTCACTGGTGCCTATAGCCTACTATAGCGTAGCGATTTTTTTGCTTCTGCTATGTGCGAGGTCAGAAGATAGACTGGGGGCCAACGACTTTGCTTTCATTTCTAAGGACCCATTTTAAAACAAGTAGTAATACCCATAGATTGAAAACGTCCAAATTGCTTGGTAATTTATTTTATTTTACTATAAAAATAAAATAAATAAGTTGTAAATTTTCGTTCGCTGTCTTCGGGGTAACTTTGATCAGCAAAATATGTGTATTGAAATGAAAAATAACGCTTTTAATGTTGTGTAAATTGCATATCTGCAGGTGATTTCATGGCCCGATATTGTGACGTCTCTAGAGAGAACAAAATTTGCCTAGAAGGATATTGCAGACTTTTATCGAACTTTTTCAGGAAAATAGTCGGAATTACATAGTTAACAATAAAAATCTCGGATTTTTTAAATAAATTATTGGACAAAAATATTTATGGTTGCTAAAAAAGTGATCTGTTTAGTTGAAGTTGATTGATTTCATTAACATACAAGGAATTGTTTGAACAGATTGAAACGATGCGTGAAAGTTGTATAATTTTCAATTTGAATTTGTGTTCATAAAAGGTACATTAAATGACGAAATAATCGTTGCCGGTAAATGCTGAACATGTTTAGAATATGGTTTGTATTTTGCTTGGAGTATTTTGTTGGAGGGAATCATTTTATCGTACGTTACTGAAAATAGTCTCATTTGATCAAACTTACCCCAGTGATCAAAGATACCCCGTTTTACGGTACCTTACACAAATCATGTTTATGAAATAGTTCACAAATCCATAAAATACCGCTGATCGGTTACCCTTTCATCATTCATTTCACATTGTTTCGCTACTCCGCGTAAAAGATCTGATAGTAAACTCATGAATTAAATATCACGATATCGTACAAAAATCGCGGCTACGCTCCTAAAATCATGAACATAAATCACATTATCCCTTGTTACGGAAATCGTGACTATGGTTCTGTAATCATATGCATCACATCAGGAAAATTGACACAATTCTATTGCGATTGACGGTTTTTTTGGGCATCTTCACTGATGTCTCGTATATTTTGATTTATTATCGGTATTTCTTTGAAATCCATGGGAAGCCAAGGAGTGTCTAAAGGTCATCGAAGTTTTGACGAGGCTGGGATATTTAGATAATCAAGTGCAGTGTCGACCACCGTTTAATGGATCTCCTGAAAACTTACTGGCATTCAGATAATGGTGCAGTAAAATGTTTAAACCTAAATTGGTTTAAACTGTATGTAAACCTTTCAGGGATGTTGGTAGTCTATTTGACCAATTATGTTTTAACAATCAAAGGGAACATAATAAGACTTGCGGTTGTGTATATTTTTCTCCTCTATATTATTAAGTTGTATTTTTCATGGATTTGGGAGTATGGTTCTGAGTACCGAGCCTATTTAGCGAGAACCGGTTGTGCTACTTGATTATTATTTCTGCTTTGCATTCGATGGTTCCTTACTCTTCTGTACACCACATCGTCTTGCTGGTTGGCATTTTCCAATCGTTATCAAATGTCAATTCACGCCATGCGTATGACAAGTTCAAAATAATTACACGGTGCCACAAAATACAAAAATTAATGTTCTTTTCAAGTGATCTAGTAAAGATTGTAAGTCTGGTCAAATACAATACAAAACCGCGTTTGTTTAATGTACCCTCAAAATCTCGATTATAGCTAAACAAACTATTTTCGGGACTTTCAGCAATAAAAAAATTAACTACGCGGTCAGTTCAAAACCGACTTAATTTTTTCGTCTTCTGTAAAAACGAAAAAAATGACTTTTTCAACGGGTTAGCAACCCGTTAGGGTTTGTACAATGTTATTACAAACTTTGCGAATCTCTACGTGATACTACATGCCAATACATACCGTAAACCGGGGTGACTTTGATCATCGGAGTGACTTTGATCACTCGAAACTTTTTTCCTAGATCGCTTATTAAACCAGAATAGTCTACCGAATTATTTTCATTTGAAATGATTTTTACTATAAACTTTTAAAATACTGATTTGTTATACTTTTTGAGTATATTGTTCAGTTTTTGGGTACAAAAACTACAAAAAACCGAAATTTGACTTTAATTTGACTAGTGTCTATGTTTATAAAACAAATAAATCTCAGATTTGAGCAAAAGTATTAAATTATAAGCGAGTTTTTATTTTCCTTCAGATTGGGATGTGCCAAACTTAGTTTTAAGAGTTTGTTTATTTTAAATACATTTTTTGTGAAACTAGTTGGCAACTATTTCAAATTATTTTAAGCTAAAATTCGCAGCATTTTTTTATTGTTCAATATTTCAACGTGTTAAAATAGAAGAAACTTTTTGTACATTGATAAAGCACTGAAATAAAACAATTTTAGCAGTTTTAAAGGTTTTCATAATCTTGTATTCTAGTTGGACACAAATTATGCTAATTTTGGTTACTCGAATTTTACAGTACATTGAAATACTTTGTATAATACCAATTAACATCTATTTAACAATGAGTATCTTTCCAGAATTAATTTAAACAAACATTTGAATGAAAAACATTGACATCAATAACTTAATGCGGGTGAACATGCAGGTTATCAAAGTCACCTCGGAATACGAAAACGGACTACAACTTAAAATCATTTTTGGAAAAATAGCTGTAAGCGGACAATTTTAGGTAAAACCATCCTATCTTGTTCTCCATACATCAGTACACAGTTTAAAAATATTAAACTTAAAAAAAATGTGTTGCGTCTAAAAATATGTAATGATTACTTCGAAAAGTGATCAATGTCACCCCGGTCTACGGTACGTCAAGTATTGTAGAACTAATGATTTATTTTACCTACTAGAACATCTATTTGAGTTCGTATTTTGAAACAATGTAGGATATTGAACAAGACTTATTGTAGGATTAAAATCTCAAAGTCTGAACTTCCGAATGATTTGAAGAACGTAGAATATTTTGCAATTACACTTAGATATCTTAGGCCATATATTCTAGTATATTGAAGTTTTGTGGGCCAGGACATTAAAATCGGTACGTCGTAGAAGCCTATGTGTATCCAATACAATTTCAAAATACAAACTTATAGACGTTTCAAGAACGTAAAATATATTGTTAGTAGAACAAAACGTGACGAAACAGGGGGATAAGCCACCATTTGTGAAACTAGTAAGAGCATTTAACATTACACCGAATTTTGTACATATACGATTCTGTATGACACATGTAAATATTATGCGCTATTACTTCACTGAGCCTGAAATAATTATTATCAGAAGGAAGACTTGAATCATTTGGATAAACGAAGTCCATTATTACCCCAGATTAAATTCTCTCAAAATTCTTCATTTTATTTATTTTACAGAGATCAAACAGAGAATCCCTCATATACTATGAAACAAACCCTAGACAAAATCGGTATCCAGACGGTTTAATAATTCGACCTCAAAAATTTTCATTCCACAAAAAATTGTAGAACTTTCACGATTTTCATCCGATTTAAACTGATAATGGCTTATTTTCACTGGTATTTATGTAGGATTTAAATTATACTAAAATATGATTTTTAGAATTGTTTTATCTTGCCCGAAATCTTGATCAAACATTTATATTTCTTTAAAAATGAGAACAAATTAAGAAAAAATCAACAATCGTCAGAACCATTAGCCATACTGAAACTAAATGTTCAGACGACCAAAAGTACATTCATTCGCTTTTAATTTAACCGAAATATATTTCGGATCGATGCGCTATAAACGAAGATATATGAATTTTACTAAACGTACTTTTTATTTTGAAGGTGAAATTCATCATTCTTAGTCGATCTCGAAAACTGTTCTACTGTATTTTTTTGGACGTCATTGTCGGGTCCAGCACACGATTTTACATTGAAAATGACCACCAGATTATTGAGTTCCGAAATGCTGTAAACTAGTAAGCTATTGATACCAAGTTTTGGTATGATACCAGAAAATAGTATGCTGGGTTATTGTCCAGTTATTTTCTCCTGGTGGGGTTGCGTGCGGATGATAGGGTTTGCCCTCGCCAAGAGAGCTTTATATGTATAATCAGTAACGATGAGTTATAGAAGAAGTAAGGATAAGTGAATCATTTCATGGTTCATACTAAATTATTTTTCGAAAGACGAACTGAAAAAAAGTTGAAGTAAACGATGGGGGGTTGTAGCACTAAAACTCCGCTGCCAACCAATACAAAGTATCTAGCATTTTAAGCGCCGAATCAAGATACAATACTTGTGTTTTCTATATCTTCAAAATTTGCTCACCTTCCGTACTTTAGCAGGCACTTACAGTTCAGTGCTATTTTATAAATCTATTGTTGAGCTTACTTCCCTCAACTCTCAATCGTCTTTTGTTTAAATCATAAGCAAAATCGCTTCGAAAGAAATCAGCCGATTACAATAGCAATTTTGTAGGGTGGATGTACCAATAGTCGCATGCTTAAGGAAAACTTTTGATAAAAAATCGATTAATAGACCTATGGGCAATGTTAATACATTAAACGAAAGCTTTCAGTCCCTACTTCATAGGAAAAATATAAAGATGGCTTAGTATTTATAAAGATGGCTTAGTATTATGTATTCAAAACCGCTTGTACCACTATAGGAACACATGTACCAATAGTGGTGCAATCGCTAATTTCGGTTCCTATTGTTGAAAATCCCATTGCTTTCTTATGGGACTTGCAACTATAGGTACAGTACATCAACTATAGGTGCAAGGGAGCTCAAAATTCTAAGAAAATATTTTTTTTCAATAGTTATTTGAGCAAATTTTAAGGATAACAGTTTTATTGTCGCATAATTTTAGTGCGAATAATCGATAAAAAAATATTTGTTGATGGTTGGTATCTTAGTTAGGCGTATAACCCACTACTGCAACTATTGGTACACCTCAACTATAGGAGCACCCACCCTACATGTGCGTTTTTCTATTAGTGAAACAGTAAGCCGACATCGAAATGGAGGAACAAAAACTAGTTAACATGCAAACACACATGATAGTGCTTGCTTTAAGACCAATTCTTATTCAATCAAAAATTCACTAGGTTGAACAAAGGCTTTGTTCATCTCGAGATTGGCAAAGTCGATACTGTTCCATTTAACGAGGTGCCTAACGTTATGCCAATAAGGTTCAGTAACCTTCATTCACCAGGCAACGTCATTTCAAACATTTTAATTGCCTAATATACCTGTCATCTACTCGAAGAATCGCTCGAAACCGAACGAGTTTCCATAGATGAAAGAAATGAAAAATCAGCGAGATTATGCAAATGGTTTGAGGTTATACCTACATTCTATATCTTAATAATTCTTACACGTTCCTTATTCTTCCATAAAAAAAACTTACGATTTGTAGCGAAATTTCTAGTACCATATCTGGCTTATCTTAGCTTAGTTCTTCCAGCGTTTGTATACTGTCGGTGAATGGCCAGAACGATATGATTTCGTACAATCGCTGGCAAGCGCGCGCTGGAAAATTATCGGCTTTGAAATGCACAATCAACCAGTTTATTTATTGTCTTCTGTACTCCTATCAGTCGATGTACGTCCTGTTGAAATATGTCTCATAGTTGGAAAATTCTACAAATTCTTGAATTATCTCATAGCTTTCGACAATCTCAAGGAAAACAAAGTATAATTTTGATATCGTGACATTTTTGCCTTTCTCATATAGAAAGGTTATACAATCGCTCTAAAAATCGTTAATCTAATCCAGGCCCGGAGGGCCGAATGTCATATGCATTCGACTCAGTCTAATGTCATATGCATACACTCAGTCTATGTGTGTATGTGAAAAAAATATCACCTCTGTTTCTCAGAGATGGCTGGACCGATTTGCACAAACTTACTCTAAACTCAAATGAAAGGTACAATCTTCCCATCGGCTGCTATTGATTTTTTGTTGATTGGACTTCTGGTTCCGGAGTTACGGGTTGAAGAGTGCGACCACACAGCAAATTCCCATATAAACTCAAATGAAAAATTCTCAAGGAGGGGAGTAAGGAAAAATTTCAAAATCGAATTTGTATTTTGGATGTCAAATGATTTTAAAATGCATGAAACGTTGAGATTTGATGTAAACTCGAAAAAAAAATTTGACCAAAATTGACTTTTTTCAGCAAAGTTGTAGGCAATAATATTATATTTTGTATTTTCACTTGCAGTGATAAACTGATATATACTGTGTTATCTAGCGGTGAAAATGCAATCTAGTTGGGTTTCTATATGTAAAACGTAAAAAATACCATACAAACTTCGAACATGTTGGGCTTAACTTGTCCGATTAGGTTAAAATTTGGAGCAGACACTCTTGGTGGGAATAAAAATAGACCCAATAGTTGCTCTAATGTACGTATAATTTGTATAATATCACTTTATTTTCATTTGTCCCTAATCATTCAAATCTTTTTCATAATGAACGTAATTAACCCTCCGGAAGTCGCGCGAATGGCTCACTGAACGAGCACCCGCTGGTGCCCTAAGACAATTTCGCTAGATTTTCAGAGAAGCGTGCACTCGCGACTAGCGGAAGGTTAAAAAAGGTTCAAAATGTATTTGCATCATGGGTAAACTATAAATAAAGTATTTCTACAAACAATTTTAAACCTATTTTTAAAATTTTTACTATTTGATGAAAAAACACAATTTTCTTATAGAATATGATTCTAATAGTTATTTCAAAACGAAAAGTTCCTCTTAAAAATTCTCCAAAATGCAGTAGTTTTTAAGCTTTTTTGAAATTTAGGTCAATAAAACAAATAAGTACAAAAGGTTCTTCAAAATGAATATAAAATTTTCAGTAACCTGCATTTTGACACCAAAGTGACAGGAAATACAATTTTGGGCGGGCATTCTTACGCTGTCTATTTTCCGTCGAACATTTCCCTAAAACCTTTGGAAAAAGGGATAAAACATGGCTTACGTCGAAATAAGGAATTGTGTACATTTCCATCAACCGCTGGATTCTCCGATACAATCTGCCGATAGACTTTGGAGGCAGACTTCAATATGGTTCTCCATAGCTATATTCACCACCAAAGCCTGGCGGGGTTTTAAGCTAGATAATAAAAGGCATTCAGTGATAATAATATCTCAAGCCTGAACGTGTTCCACGAAAGCTTAAGATAGATAACTAGAGACATAAGGACGATCGCAGAGAGAGAGAGGGGCGGTGACGATCGCTAATAATATGCTAATTTACAACAGTTACGCATTCCAAATGCTAATATACAGCAAAAAGTATCTGAAATTTAAATATTATGCTACTTTTCTGCTTGTAATTAATGCTTAATTGATATCTGGAAAAATTCTGGATGACCTTTGCAGCTTTAGCTGTCCGGATATTGGATAGTTTTTTTTAACTTGAAACCCAGCTAATACTCATTCTTCAGTAATTTTAGTTGATATTCTACCTGTTTTCGAAGTAGTAACACACTTATGTTAACGTATTTGCACTGATGCTTTAAGATATGCTAAATATACTTTGTTCGTCAAAACGTGACCCCAAAATTTGATAAATATGGATGGAGCTGCAAAATATGGCGATTACGTACTACCTAGATACATTAAAAAATCTGCTTATTTTCAAACGTATCAGGCTAAAAGAGAATACTCCAAGCTTTGATATTTAAATTAAGCTTTGGTTGAGACACACACTCGGTTATCTGTACCCAACAGATTCATTGACAATTGCCTAAATTATACAGAAGTGTTCAAGTTCTATGATTTGGATCAAATAAATTCAACTAGTCTACTGCACATACATTTATGTCGCAGCATTTAGCAACAACAAATTCCAGATATGGAAGTGTCAATGTTTTATTTATTTACCCTTAAAATGCCAACAAAGCTCTGAATATTCCATTGTTCTCATTTTCAGTTGCCGATCGTCTGCTTCAAATTAAACGATAGTTGGCGGTACCGTTAGTTGCCATGAGTCCTATGATTGAGGACACTGACACGGCTTCACCCGGCAGTTTTACCGATGATCAATCACTAACCTCCGAGGAAACAACGTCATCACCGCAGATACGGAACCAAGAGAATGGTTTGTCGACCAGGACATCAGCGCCAGTCGCGTCACCGGGTAGTAACTCGGTGATAAATTATGGTAAGTGTTGTATTATACGGAAGTGACAGGGGAACACCAGTGTGAAAGGGTCGAATATTTAAATGTATTAAACAGATTTCGAAAGTGCTCTAGATTTGATTCGTAAATCAATATCAATTAAAAGGATGAGTACGTTTACAAAGCTGAGTTACCTTAAAATATACATTTGTATATAAGAGCCAAGGAAGTTAATTGATGTTATCTCCCGACGTTGCTACTAGTTGTGAATCATTATTCACATGACCTGTAATTAGTTACTCTTCGTAATTTTTGATTGAAGCACGTGTTGCGAGCAAACTTATACGTTTGAAACCACGTAAGGGGGAAACACCGTGAGTCTGCGTTTTTAAATTTTGTTTCATACTTCGAGTTTATTTATATTCGCTTCTCTTCACTGTTTTGAATTGATTTTTGTCTGTTTTGTATGATTATGGGTTCTAGATTTGTTTTTCCGAATAAATTCGCGACACCTATCGTAACGGTAAATGATTATGTTGCAGTAAATTGCTTTCTGAGGATTAGAAACCGTAAAAAAGTAACTTATTTAAACTTGCTAAGCCTTCTTGTAACATGAGTTCAATTTAAAAAGGCCTCTGTATATTTATCAATTATAATTATTAATTATTAATTACAACATGTTTATCCTGCTATATATGCTTCCGAAATAAATGAATTTATTATCCAACAACTGTATCATGTCCGCCATTATAATAATTCGAATGCATGAACGCAAAAAAACTCTCACGTATTAGTTTTCTTGCCATTATGAGAGAGAGATATTATGATATTAACATCTTCCTTTGTAGTTAAGAAGAGAGAATAGTATGTGAAGAAAGCTACCTGTTTTTTTTAATGTCTTCAGGCTCCGGATTCGGTTGGAAGAAAATTAACCTGGAATCGGTTTTATGGTTTAAGGGGTTATGCACAAAGTTGAAACTAAAAAAAAAACGAAAAAAAAAATATTGAATATTCTGAAAGTACATACTTTGGAAAATATGTGTGCGAAATTTCATCCAGATCGGAGCACCAGATTCCAAACTACAGCCGTTCGCAGCGCGCAGGTTCTTCCGGGAGTGAAGTTAACGCAAAACTTTAAACGCAATTATCTCGGAACTAAGTTTTTTGAAAAGTACCGTTGCGGTGAACGTGATATCTTAAAAACTATTCATCCGATCTTCATGATTTTTTTTGAATTGTTTGTATTAATGTTCTCGTGTACTTGAACGGTTCCTTTTTCATCCAAAAAAATTCGATTCTTCACGCTGATTTTTTTTTTAAATTTTGAATATAGGCCATAACTTCACCAACCTTGAATATTTTAGGAACACAAATTGTGTCTCTCTTTTTATTTTTCTTTTTCAACTTGTTCATTTTTCGATTTCCGAGACGACACTGAGTTGTAAAACTAGTATTGACAGCATAACGTCAAAATCAGAAGCAAGTTTTTTTCTTTTGCTACCTTGTATAAGTTAATTTGGAATAACTTTGCTGAAGGCACCATTCAGCTATTTATTGATTCGTGCGACATATATCTATATGTTGGCGTATCTTAAAATCAGTGTTTTATACTGCCTGTACACAATAACTTTCTTCCGCTTAAGTTTATCCTAGAAAGTTTCAGAAAGTGCCGAATTACATAGCTTTTTGGAACAAACTAATTTATTTTGACGTAAATTTTTAGTTATAAATGACTATTTTATGCGGTATATTGAGAGAACAACAATTCCCCTCCCCTAGGCTCATGGGTTTGATGGTAGCATCAAGCATAATTCTACATCAGTTTTAAACAACCTCTGACAGTTTTTGCTTCAAGATGGTTATTGCATTACGCCTCGATAGTGTGACAGCTGGGTCAGGGAATGGAAGCAGAACTACTGATAGAATAGTGGGTAATACTTCCTAGGATTCGTAGAACACTTTTTTCCGGTATTCAATTCGTGCATTCGATTCGATTTACACAGAAAGATCGGCTTAGATAAACTAAAGTACGATTAGTTTACCGACGCACGTAAATCATTTATTCCCGGTCAGCAAAACACGAAACAAAAAATTCTAACAGAATGCAATTGTCATTAATGATAAATAATTGACATTTGGTGGCATTTAGACGAGTTCAAGTAGTTTGATTGCATGTAACATGTGTTCTTGTCCTCTATTTCACTAGTCTGTTTTTGTTGTACTTCTAGTAGTTTGCTTCTCCGCTACTTATGTATACCTAGAACAACATCGTTCAATTTATACACTTCTAATTATTCTTTGCATGTTTTCTCATAGCATGTCTATGGCATGCTATATTTTCTTTTATTACTATATTTTAAATTAGATCCATACTAATACTAACACAATCAATTGTGTATTCGCTCATATACACTCACAATTTATCCCATTCCAAACATACAAAGGCTGTTGGCCTTCGCGGTAATACAAACTTGGTCACAACGCTCATACTCACTACTAAACAACCCGTCCCATGGCGACATGACCGGAAACTTTAGTGATATGGGGAATCTCACTCTCTTCTAGTATTCAGCACGTTGTCATACAAACGCCTAAAACCTTCGCGATCATCTATGCACAACAAAACCTGCGGTCTCGCAAACAATTTATTTTATTTTATTTTGATTATAGAGGTTTTAACGTTATGGTCATTCGTCTCTTTTCGGGTTAGAGAAATCCCTTTTAAAAAAAATTTCTAACCCTTTGTGCGTACGGTTATCGATTTACCAACTACGCTATGCGATCCGATTAAATGATTTTTTTGGCGATTCAGTGAATTTTTAGCACTAATAAACTTATAACCGCGATCTCAAGCGAGAATCTACAAACGCCCATGTTCGCTGGGCAATGCATCGCATACGTCCGGAAATCTCTACCTTCGATCTTACCAGCTTAGGTCTTTTATTTGGGCCAATAAAAATGATGCTTATATTCACTAGAGAACACGTTCCACGGCGACATGACGGGGAACTCCACTGATATTGGGAATCTTACTCTCTTCTTGCATCCATACACAAAAAATTAAGTATCAGTAATACCATAAACGAAAAATTAAGCATCAGATTTACGGTCCGCGCGCGATCATTCAAGAATGCACGCTAATATGCGGAAGGCCACACGGTCGAATCGAATTTCTGTACAAGAAGTTACATACACGTTAGCACAGGTGACGAACACGTAACATACAAACGCTCGAATCGTTTCACAAACACGATAACGCCCCTAGGTGTCTAGGTGAACCTTTTAGAGCTTAAAAATTTACAAACGTGGTCTCAAGAGTGAACCTACAAACGCCCATGTTCGCGCGATCATGAATCGGTTTCGTCTGGAAGTCCCTATTCTCGTCCCTAGCAGCCAAGGCCCATGCTTTCAGTTGGACCAATGAAAAAAATGACGCTCATATCCACTAGAACAGCAGTTCTCAACCTTTTTCGTACCATGGCTGACCCCCAATATGCACTCGGAAAATATATTTTTCTTCGCGGACCCCCAGCAACGGCTTCACTGTTCCTTAGGGGTCCGCGAACCTCAGGTTGAGAATCACTGCATTAGGCAAGACATGTTGACATAACCGGGAATTCTAATGATATGGAAGTACTCACTCTGTTCTAGCATCTGAACCGTACACCGAATGTCGTACAAGATCACACGCGAATATGCGAATAAACACACGGTTATAAAATCGAATTTATACACGCGAAGTTACATGCACGCTATATATAAACATATACGACATACGCAATCAAACGCGTTAACGTACAAACGTTCGATCCCTGCGCTGTGATACACGCGATCGTGAAATCCTCACGCCCGCACATATTTAAACCGTACAATGAATATCACATTCAGAACCACAGATCACTGCGATTGGCCTTAAGCAGTGTTTAGTGGGTGACATATCCCGTCTTGTATTGTAGTGCGTGGAGCCCTTCTGAGACCCTGCCTCTACAGAGAACAACAATACAAAGAAGAGAGTAAAAAATAAAGTGCTCAGAAATTCCCGATCGTAATTTTCCGTCTACTTATATGATTCTGTACAAGAATTAATTTTCTTGTTTAATATTGTTTCACAGTGTCACAATTTTGATAAAAATCATGTTAAATAAAAGATTTTTTATTAAACTTCACATTTTCCCCACTTTTGACAACAGAGCAAATCAGTATGTTCAGAAAAGTTTTGTAACTTGCTATTTCCTGAAACTTTCTAGAAAAACCTAGGGTGATAAAATTCATAGTATGGAGAAAACACAAATAAACTGAATAAATAAATAGATAAATATAAATATAGCAATAAATTCAATCTTCAACAAAGTTATTCCAAATTAAATGTTATACTAGGTTGTGGAAGAAAAGTGTTTTTGATTTTGAATTTGTAACCTGTAAATTTTTGTTCGTTTTCGCTTTTGTAAATGGTTTGGTTGGTATAGATGGGTGTATAGATATTTTTGTTGTACATTTGTAAAAAATAAAATAGGGCTTGCGTAGATCACAGCTCTCGCTGCAAAAATGTTGATTATGCTGCATCATAGCGATTACAGCTGATGCAGTTTGAGGAGTTTGGAGTTAGTTTGGTCGAGGTGGAAGGCGGCTCTCGAAAAAACAGAGGGTGGTGGATCATGGCAAAGAAACGTTGTTTCGGGATGGGTTGCTGCTCACCGCAACGCGCTGTGGAGGATCAGGCGAACGAGCATAGCTCTCCTCCACAGTTAATCGCAAAGGAGCACGGAGTAGGTTTTAGTTTTACATTCTAATGTATCTGGAGCAGGTTCTACGAAGTATGTTCTGTCCTTCTGACTTATTATGGGTCGCTCAATTATAACTATGAAAAAGTATTCCATTCTGATTAGGCTACATTACATGAAGAATAAAATTCTTCTTTTATTACATATATCGATAGAGCTCGGCGTTCTAAATGTACCAAAATATATGTCCAAACTTGTCTTTAGAATGATTTTTAATGATTTTCTACGCATAGATCTTGCTTGACAATAGCTTCAGCCACGTGGGTTATCATCGCGGTAAAGCAGTAGAGGTCAAGGTGATTGAATGGAATGTGTGATTCTATTAATTCAATTTAATAAAATATTTTTTAGTTATCGTACAAAACGCGATGAAAAAGTTCAATTGCACGTATCTTTAATTTGTACGTCCCCAACCCCCATTTCATTGAGTGAATGTGTTGAATTTCAAAATAGTAGTTCTCAGCCGCGTTCCAACCAAATTTGATGCGGTTTTTTGGAAACGATCACAAAATTTATCCAGTTTTAGAAACCGATCCCACCTTTCCGGGACTGACCGTAGTTCCGGATACATTGTTGGGAGTACTGGGGCTACCCCCTTTCCGAAAAGCAAAACACTTTCATAGCGCTCTTCAAACCAGTCTTGCGATGCACAAAACTTTATGATTTTGTAAAACAAACGCATTGACCAACATTCTGAGAGTTTTTGGTCGAATTGGCCACAAACCGGAGTCAGAGCTACCAGAAGATATTGTTGAAAATCTGTATCCTCGTTATAAAAAATCTGTATTTGGTTGCATTTATTGAAGAAAATGAATTTTGATAATTGATGCGAATTTAAAATTCAAAATTAAGGTTGAACAGAGAATGGGCAAAAATCGAAAACGAAAAAGCAGTTTTTTTCATACTTTGTGTTAGATCTTTATAAAAATCAATCCGCAGTACTGTAACAACATTCTATATAAGCTGATTGATTTTTATGAAGATTTAACCCACGGTATGGAAAAAAACTTTGAAGTAATCTGTACATTTTCCGGAGCTTTTCTTTTTTTTTAATATAAAAAGTATTATGGTTCATTTGACAATAAATTGTTGAAGAAATGGCTATTCTTAACGAAAACGGTTACAGGAAGGGTCCGCCAACAACGTTGTCAATTGAAATTTCAAAAAACCTGTATAAATTTGTATTGTGTATTGGAAATCTGTATTCTGTATCAGATCTGCATCTGCGCTTAAAAATCTGTATAATACAGATAAATCTGTATAAATGGCAGCTCTGTCCGGAGTACTTTTCAACTGATTGTGAAACCCGTTTGGTGGGGTTTATAAGATGGGACGGGCCGGGTTTTATAATCGGTTAAAAAGTGTCCTCTTTGCCGGGTAACCAGGTTGACGGAATACACCGGGCTGAGGCTAATTCGACCGAAAACCCTCAAAATGTCTTTTAGCGTACTTGTTTCGCAAATTCCTGCAGTTTGCCATGCCCCAAGACAGGGCTTCCAAAGGGTCCAAAAGTGTCCACTTTGCCGGAGGAACCCGGTTCTCGAAATACCCTGGAGTATGGCTATTTCGTCCAAATACTCTCAAAATGTCTTTCAGTGTACTTGTTTTGCAAAATCATGAAGTTTGAAGTGCTGCAAGACGGGTTTTACAACCAGTCGAAAATCGTCCCTTTTTACCGGAGGAACCAGGTTCCCGGAAGATCCCGGGGTGCGCCCAATTTGGCCAAAAACTCTCAAAATGGTCTCCACTGCACTTTCTTTTGCAAAATTATAAAGTTTAACTCCCCGCAAGACAGGTTTATAATCAATAGAAAAGTGTCTTCTAAGCCATAGGAACCAGGTTCCCGGAATACCCTGGGTTGTGGCCAATTGAACCAAAAACTCTCAGAATGTTGGTCAATGCGTTTGTTTTACAAAACCATAAAGTCGCAAGACTGGTTTGAAGACTGCTGTTCGGAAAGAGAGGTAACCCCAGGACTCTCAACAATATATCCAGGACTACGATCACTTCCGGAAAGGTGGGTTCGGTTTCTAAAACTGGACAAATTTTGTGATCGTTTCCAAAAAACCGCATCAAATTTGGTTGGAACGCGCAATTATTTTGAACTTTAACATTTTCAATGAAATGGGAGTTGGGTACGTAAGAGTTAACATCAGCTGCATCGGAAAAGACGGAAAACCATATATGGATTAATGACTTAATTCCACTGTATTAAAAAAATGCAAAGAACTTTAAACTCTACACTTGTACTAAATACAAATACACTTGCACTTCAAAATACACATGCACTTTCAAATAATAGATACGTATTTCAACTACGACTTGTAGTATGTATCAGTATTCATATCATATCGCATCATCGCACTGTAGATTTGTAGATTGTAAAGTTCGTCGCAGTTTTTTTTAAATATTATTGTGATGCAACAATAAAATGTTGCCAGATTTTTATTCGCTTTATTTTCTATTTCCGTGGTATGGTGGTGCCTTAAAACTTACTACAAAGTTGTAAGCATATACCAATCATCCCAGTTAATGTGTTTAAGGAAATAATGATCTGTTCATCTGTGTAGTTGTCTTATTTTTGTCAAAATATGTTTACCATATTAAAACAACATGATTCTAAACGAAAAGCTCATTCGGATAAATTAGTGTTACATCACTCACCGATGTTCCGTTTTTTAGCTCTTTTGGTCATTTAACGGTATTTTGAGTGCGATGCACTGCACTACACTGCATTAGCTTAGTGCACGCGTTATCACAGTGGAATAACATGTGCTAAAATAGTAAGCTCTACAGTTGTCTCTTCACGTGTAGCGAATCACTTACCACGCCGAAGTGGTGCCTTTTCACATTTCCAGCCATGTGACACCACGAATGTTTGCTTACCGGTGTATATGAGTCACCAGAAAAGCGGCTGAGACAGGCATTCGCATTATATCTTATTTTGTTCTTTTTGCTACAATATTTCAACTTTTTAGAAGAATTTTTATGCGTTGATTGCTTATTTTTTTGGCTGTTTATTATTAGAACTTAATGTTAATGATATACACTAGTTCAATTATAAATTAAGTCCAGTATATTCCTGCTCTGCTATCAGCTATAAGCGTCAGCAAAACGATCATACTTGATGTGAGATAAGCAATTATTCAGTCTAGGTCAGTGATGGATTCACGCGGACGAACACGTGCTTGCGTAACTGGGTTAACATAGTTGTTTATCGCTTCAGAGGTAATGGGCTCAAATTTAACTCGATGTAAGCACAAAAAGTTCTAACTTACACCTGAGAGATGAGAGAACTAATGAAAACATTAAAGATTTTTTTTAATTGAGCAAGAAATATTCCAACCTATCCAATTTTCAAAAAACAAACTCTAGCCCCACCGCACTCTTTGAATAGATTCTGTGGCGTCAAAACGACACCGAGCGTCATTGTCTATCACCGAGCAGCAAAATTAGCACTTGCAACGTAACGAATCACACCCATTGCATTGGCAACAGTAGATTCGAGTGGTGTGTTCGTCCACGTTTCCGACCAGCCTCAACCGGACGGAAGGCTACATTCAAACGTGACCGACAACAGCAGCTCTCTACGCCTATCGTCAGGCGGCTTAGGAGCAGCTTAGTTTGCGTTACCCGTGATACCGGTTCAATCCACTGATCCTAACCGATGTGAACCGGGCATACTATATACTACAGAGCGATAGCTATACAAAAAAAATGAATGCTCGTGTACTGACCTGATGCTCCTCTGACTCTGTACCGGCGGCGGATGTTTGATGATTGCAACCGTCCTTGTGTCCAAACAATTTGAAATGCACTCAGACGATTTCTGGGGCAAGCCTGCCAACGTGAGATATTTTCAGTTGGACCTAGTAGGTAGAATGCGAGAACGTTCGTCATACCGCGAAAGTGACATCGGGTTTGTTTGGATTGCTAATACATACACATCAGGCATTCAATTGCATCTGCAACTAGTAGCAGTCAATCGCTGAATAGAAATTCAACGTGAGAGCTTGCTATTCAGCAAGTCCGCGTGTTTTCGCCGTTGTTAAATGGGTATTTCCATGTGAACGTAAATACATTTCTGATATTTAAATCATGCTTTGAATAAATGAATGGCTGATGTCCAAAAGGGGTTAAAAAACATTTTTCATATGTTTACAAGAAACGGAGAATGGCAGATGCCAACTAGTACTGAAGTTACCTTAATTTTCAACTTGAAATATTAATAGCAATTAAAAGAAAATAATTTCCAAATTTCAAATTTTCAAATGACACTACACGTGGATTGATTTGATAGATTGAAAATGCAAAAAAATCAATAAAGCAATGTGGTTTCCCGATCAAAATAAATAAATAGTTTTATACCAAAATGCGACTATCGTGTCAAATTGTGTTAAAAATGTGTTTTCTTTAGTACCGTCATTGGGGGTTACATTACGCCAAAAATAAAACTTTTTGTATATTACACTCAAGAACTACGATCACGCAATTTCAAATTTGAAACTGTTTGATGTTTTACATATGGCAGAAGTATACCTCCAAGGTCAGTCTATTGAACATGAGATATAAAGTACTAAAAATTGGCGGAAAGTCACCCTCACAGGGGGGCTACTTTACGTCAAAAAGTTTATTTTCCAAAATCATGTTAATTGATTTATTGTTATGGATTATACTCGTTATTTATGTGTGAATGCAAATGAATATCGTGCTCGTAAAAATGAAAGGGTATATTAAAAAACTGCGTACCACGCATACAATAACCTTATTTTTTCAATAAGTCTTACAATGAAAAACAGCAAGCCGAGAAAAAACGCTCTTCATGATATACTTTTTCATCCTTATGAATTAGACAACCTTGTATTAATAATTTTCTAAAAGTGGTATAAATTGTGTTTCGGAATGCAAAGGCTTTTCCAACAAAAATGCGAATTGTACTGTTATATTTGATGGTCAGGTCAGTTCATCCATCTTTTAGGAGATATCCATTTCCAATGTACTGAGGACTTTTTTGTTTAGTAATTTTTTAACCATAAGGTCATTCGCCTACACTGCATAACTATTTCCCGCTGCTCTTTCTATCATTCCACAACAAATTGCTTCAATACACATAGTTCAAATACTTCAAGAACCGATAGCGTTTTTAAATGTTTGCTTCATTGCAACTACACTACTTAACTTGCAAATCATCGATAACTGTTATCAAACTAGTACGCTAAATAAAAACAGTCAAACTAGTACGCTAATAAAAATCTGTTTTGAATTAGAATCAAGCCCCAAAATAGGAGTAAATATTAGAGATTAGAACTACACAGATTGTGGAATACAGATTTGAGTAAAGCTTGGCTTAAAGTAGACCTATTTTAAATGAAATGGACATGTGGTCACCAATTGCTAGGTTAATTTTGCGTAATCTATATCCTCTTATCTAATAATCTAATAATTGTATCACACTTTTCCAAGAGAATTTAAGTTGCAATGTTTTTTGCGAGTATTTTATGTTTCAGTTTCGTCGCATACTACGATTACTTGCAAGCATTTTCTTGAACCTGCACCCAGTATTTATATTTGCGTTGAACTAGCGAATAATACTATGTTTTGCTTTTGTCAAAATATAACGTTAAATTTTAACTAGAAGCTCAAGTATCATTCTTTTTGCGCCCTTGGCGGAGTCTTAATTTTGAGCCCCCTTGGTGTTCACTTCGGTTTTCTTTTTCAGTTCGATTTTAAAATCATAATTTGGTGGATCCCTTGAAATGGTACACTTTATTAAGGGGTTACACCACTGTACAACACGATAGGCATATTTCAGGATTTTTTATAGGCTCAATAAAGCGGTGGATTGAGACCTTATCAAATGTGATTTTTAATACTAGTTGTTAAGCACAAAAAATATTTTTTTCAGGTGATTTTCTCACAAGATGGCGGCTGTGCAGCTAGCTCTTGTTTCCCGCGAACGCGGAATGGAAACAACAGCTGCATATTTAGAAAAGCACAGTTGGGCATTTTTAACGACATTATTGAATTTAGCAATCGAAACTGGAATAACACAGGGATGGCTAATATGCTTCGGAAAGATATTCTGGAGATGAGGTGGGGAGATTCCTACATCTGGTATTAGAGACAGGGGTATGAGTGGACAATGAAGACAAGGAGTAAAAAAATATACACTTTCAGTTTCGGGCAAACGGGAGATCAGCGACATCATTAACAGACTCAGATGGCCCGCATCAGGGGACATCATGAACTGAGACGCTGGGTGGTCCTCCTCGAACCGGCAGGGTTTCCTCCAAACGATTTCGTAGTACGGCTACGGACAGACTTCATGTTACATTGAAGTCACATCAAACCATCGATGGTGTATGGTAGAGGCGGAAGAGGGCAATTTTAAGATTGAATCTTAGAATAATAGAATACAAGGGCAAAATATTTTAACAGAACTAAACTTAACTAAACATGTTATTACATGCGAAGTAGAAAAGATAAATTTATCTGATTCTGTAGTAAAAAGATACTCAAATATAAAGTCAAGTGTTGCCTCTCTTTCTCGCACATGCTATGAGTAGATATATTTTCTAAATTTCTGTTGACTTTCAAAGGTATGTAACTTTATCCGTTGATCTCCAATCAATATGCAACCTTCAACAAAGCTGGTCGTAAAAATAAGCTACGCGGCATAGAATTTTGTTTTCTGATTTTTAATATATATTATTATAGAAACTTGAAAACTCTTGTAAGCAAACTAGAGCTCATATTTGGCACATCGTCGCTTTTGTGCGATCCTATGACAAGCTCTATCTAGCACTTTTCGAGAAAAACGACTTTTAAAGTTTAAGATTCAATATCTTGAAAGTTATAAATGTTACAGAATACAATCGATGCTTCTATGTTTTCTGTAGAAATCTCTTAATTTATGCGAAGACTATCTTGATAGTTTTTGCTTAAAATGTAAACAAACGTCAGTGGCATACGTGTCTTATGTGTGTAGGGGAGACCGGGTACGCTTGATCCCACTTTTGTTTTTTCCTAATAACTTTTCAGTGAAATAAAAATTTTAATTGCAGCTTGCGCTATCTTGTAGTTAATTCGAATCGTAAGAGCTATGAATAATGTTTAAATCCGAATACCATATCTTGTCAGTAGTATAAATAGTTTTGAAAATCATGCCAAAACGAAGTTTTTGTAAGAACGTTTGGTAACTTGATCCCCCGCCTACTAGGGCTAAAGAAACAAAGTACACTATGACTTATAGACACGAAAGTTCAGCTAATCACCTATCCTGACAAATTAATTAATAACTTTATCGTTTTAGATGCACGACAAACTTTAGCCACAGTAGAAAGTCAAGACAAGTATTTGCGGTAAATCAGTGCTGCTTAGCTTGCTTTTCTAAGCAAATCGCACTTTTAGGTGGATAGATGTAAAATAATTTATCAGCCAAAGGTCCTAATTGTTAGTTTGAAACCTCAGCTACATTCTGGTGCCATAAAAATTCTTTTGCATCATTCCATGGCAGCGCTAGGTGACAATTCGCAAAACTACGTTTTTCCATCTTTTTACAATGTAGGGATAATTCGGACCTCCCTCCGGGCTATTCAGACCATCATTTTTTATTATTTTTTTACAATGGAATTATGATTTGCTATGAAATATTTATTGGAGAAACTCCTTAGGAAGCAAAAAAATGCGTCTCGAAAACATAATCTGGGTAGTCACAGCTGTCGATTGGCGCATCATGTATTTTCTACGCTGTGGCGTGTGCAATCGCGTGCGTAGCCGCAAGCCGCTGGACGGTGGATGATGGAATAGGGGGTCCAAATAGCCCCGTACGCTCATTTCGCACAAAAGTGGTGAGCGTCTTGAAAATATTTGTGTTTTCGCCCAAACTAAAATCATTTCATAGAATACGAGCCTCAAGCTTTGCAAAACACTTACCTGATATTTTTTCACTTTCATTTGTCTAAAAAAAAACAAAGTATGAGTTTCATCTTTCAAAATTTATGTTTTAGAGTAGTGGTTCCACAAATATGTAGGGTAGTAAGAAATACTTACGATTTTCTGAGAAATCGAGTCCGAATTACTCTCACGGTCTAAAAAGCCCCGGGTCCCACTATACCATAATTTGTTCATGGAAAAAAACATTTTAGATCAATTAATAGTGCCAGATACTTTATGAAAATGTTTTTCTATTTCTATACATTTCGAAAGTGTTTGAGAGAATTAATGATCGAGATCAAGAATACCCAGTGCTACAGGGATCAAAGATACCTGTTGTATGAGGTGAACAAAATTCAGTTTTATTTTTGTATTTATTGTGAATCTTTTTATTCGAAAAACTTTTTTTCCATACAAAAGCTCTTAGAAAGTAATCGTACTTAGAAATATTCATATATAATTAGTTCGACGATCTCATAGAACTGTTCAAAAAATTGGTAGAAATTTCTTCGAGATTGATTTAAACACATATTTTCTAAAATATTTCCAAACCAAATGCCATACATCAGATTGGTTTTTTAAACATCATAATCGATCAAATATTTCATTTTCTTTTTATATTGTGATAACTTCATATAGATTGTGTGACATGGCTTGGGAATCAAACATCTCCAAGGATCAAGCGTCTACTTTCTCCCCTATTGATGATAAAATACGTATGACGTGTCACAAATGTGTACGTCATAAAGCTATACTATAAAAATGAAAGTGTTTTGTGATGAACGAGCATCACGCCAAAACCGCTGCACGGATCGACTCCAAACTTTGCATATGTGCTCAGGAGACTTCTCGGAAGGTTATAGGCATGATGTTTCATCATATCTATATGGATATCTATGTTATATAAGAGATATAAATAAGTTCTTTTATCGATATACAAAAAATTAAGGTATGTATGTATGTTCGCTAACTACCTCTAAGCGAGTCCTATTTTCATGAAATTTGGCATACGTATTCCTTCAACTAATGAGGTATATATGGAGTAGTTTTTGTGAAGAAGTGGGGAAGGGAGCAGAGGGTGTCTTGTAGCATTAATTGCAGAATTAATATTGATATGTATCTCTCCTACAAAGGAGATTCCCATCGTTGATGGGTGCTGACCACGAAGAAAAACGGGGGGAGGAGTAGAGAAGGTTCTTAATTAATACGTATCTACCTATTGAATGGAATGCTGGGGGGGGGGGGGGGGGGGGGTTGGGTAAGAGTTTCAGCTAAAAGACACTTTTTTGCGAATTTGTTTTAGGAATATGGGCGAAACGGATTCATCAAAATTTTTGAACATAATAATGTATCACTTCAATAACCTTGTATATTTTTCCATGCATAAATTTTGACAAGCAACTGACGGATTTTTCTGAAAAAAACACGATTTGCGGCGTTAACTGCCAGTCAAAAACTACTTCACCGATTTATTTCAAACTTTGCATACACATTCTACGTAAAAACACCTACGTTGAGTTTTCGAAATAATTTTTCAATTAATTTTTGGCAATCTTCTTGATATGCAGTCTTCGGGTTAAAGCTTACCAAATATTTTAGGCCGGTTTAAAAACAGTTAGTACGCCTTTGAGCTTACGGGTATTCAGTGTATTTGAATGTTCTGTGATTTATTTCACACACGGTGAAAACCCACTATCTTTGGGAATGGTATGTGTCCTTCAGAGATCACTACCCCCATGTTATAGCAAAGACGAATAGAAGTCTTTACTTCATCGGCAAAAGAGATTAATGAACTACTCTGTTTACGAGCACTGTATTTCCTGCTGTATTTAGGCGTATTAGTTCCAACATAGGAACAACAGTAGTATCAGGCGAAGAGTGACGTCATTCATTTTGTATTACCACTTGTAGTAGTAGTTGTTGATAGATCTTAAGAACGCGCCTCAATTCTGTTATCGTTTGTATAAAAAAGGATCTTGACGTTAATTTTCTTAATCTCATCGACCTGTCTCAATTTTTAATGCATATTAATTTTTTTTCGTTGTCAAATTTATTTATTTATATTCATTCTGGATATAGGTTACATCCGTAAAACCGTAAGCCACCATTTCTTTCCTGCAAAGTCTAAAACCAACAGCGTTGGTCAAACTTTCGACCAACATTCACACTGCTATCATTTCAGGAATATGAGTAACGGTTCATCATTTTATACTTATTTTGCTCAATTTATACAATTTTTTTCTGCGCTCTATCTGGTCAAACAGAATACAAATTGTCAGTTTATTTGGCAATTTAAAGATACACATGAAATTCAACAAAAATGAACAATTGAGAAAAGTCTTGACTATAGATGTTATATCTTTAGGCTCCATCTTTTCTTTTTCTGATTATCGAATTACCATATGACGCTATGACTTATCATATACGTTAATTTTGCTTTTGTAATCTTTATATAAGAAAAAAATTATAATATTTATTATTAAAAGAAGAAATTGATTTATTAACAATTCCGTTATTTTATATGTGTTTCCAACATTAGTTACTTTCAAAATCAGAATAGTGAACAATTCAAAACCATTCTCCAATAAATAAAAACTATTCAGACAATCGAGGACAGTAGAAGGTTAGGCTTGCGTGCTCTCGAACCGTGACGAAGTGTCACATTTTAAGACCGATTGTCGTTCCTCTAATACCCTAGTGTATGCGCTTCCACCACATCATCGTTCATCGCACTGGAATAAAACGTGACAGTGTCCATTACTGAGGAAAATCTCGCGAGTTCCGATGCCCTGATGCTGAACTGTAGTACGATGGAGCTACTTTTACTCTTATCTTCGAACTGCTTCTAAAGTAAGAACAACGATCATCGACAACTACGCCCTCATCACGCCACGTAATCAATTTACATTTTCAATTTCCGTGAATCACACCGCTGTCATGGGGCGGCACTGTGCGGGGAATGGTTTAGTTTAGTCGCCGGTGTCGAGTGAATTGAGCCGTCGAGAGTGAGAGCTTCGGAGCAGCAGCAGTGAAAAACACTTGCCAGAGCACGTGACTCCGGTTCGGTCGGTCAACAACTAACACACGACAACAAGTCTCCATCAGGCTGAGTTTCAAGAATTTTAAGCTCAGTCAGACTGAGCTCGTAATGGAATTCAAATGTAGTTTGTGAAAATAATCTGTTGTGCTCTATTTGATCGATTGTGTATGGTTTGATTTTACGTGGAACTAATCTTGTTCAGTAGGAACCTCATAGGTAAGTCACGAATGCAATGTGCAGTATCCACTATGTATGGCACTTCTATATCGTTTGTATTGAGGTGGCAGCAGTCAACATCCCAGCTGGCACACAATTTATGTGCCCCACTGACAGTTCAGAAATGTTCTGCTTGTTCCACGCGAAGTTAGCTTCTCACTATTCGGTTACGATACGTATACCACTCAACCTTTCGAAGTTTGGTAGAACAACATGTTTATAAACGGCAAAAACTTTGTAACATGATGCATCAGCAAATCAGTTCCTGTCGATCACGAATCGAGTCCAACCAAAACGGTTTAGGGGAATTGTGGGAAAAACCGACACTGTGGGTAAAACCGACACCCCACAACTTTGCCTAGAAATCAAATTTTTTATTCATTTCATAATGATACATTATTATTAGTACGTTTATGTAGAGCATTTGAATAAAAATTGGATTTACGTTAGTGCGCCGAATGTCAGAAAAATAAACAAAACATACGACAGCAGCGTTCATACTCGTCTGGATGTAAAATTTCGTTGGTAGATTTTAAGGTTTTAACCGAACAAAAGCTTTTCAAATCACCCCATTTTTCAGTACCTATTATTATCGGCCTTTCCTATGATCAATTAGATGCATTGAAGACGAGTTTGAGAAATTCAATATTTTTAATTGCTTTTATAAAAAAATGTGCGCTGTTGGGGTAAAACCGACACCCTTTGGTTAGGGTAAAACCGACACACTGTTAAGATGGTTGTGTTTACTTGCGATTCATTACAAAAGGCTGGGGATCTTTGTGACACTTCAATTACACTATTAGCACACTATAGTAATAGCTGAAATACACAGAAATACTTTTATTGTGTTTATTTCTTATAAGTCTCTTTAAAAATCAAAAATTGGAATTTTTGCTTATCTAATTCTATCGAAGCTTTTGCTATTTCTCCAAAAAGCTCATCAAACCGAATTTCTAGTGTTTTCTTGGTTTGTCATAGACGAACTTTATCACAATGAGACAATGATATTATGTATACCCCAATAGATCGTTGATAATCAGAGTCCGAAAAATCAAATCTGAAAAAGATAGTTTTACTAAGAAATGTGTGTGTGTCACTTATAAGTGAATGAATCCAATTAGCAGAACGTAGAACGCTTGCAAATCTTCTCTTACGAAATAAAATGACACTGGAAGTTGCAATGATGTGCGCAAGGATTATTTGGAAATACTCATGTCAATAAATAATCCTATAGCATAAAATACTCTTACTTATAGTACTACGCTTTCGAACTATCTTCCACTCACTACATGATGAAGCAATAAAAAGCACATATTTTGCATCATACATACTCACACCTTATAATTTTTAATAAAGATAAAGATTTTAATAAAGTGGAGAGAAAATAAATTAAAGGGGGTGTCGATTTTACCCCTATAGGGTGTCGGTTTTACCCGCAGTGCCTACAAAAAGTCACTTTGTTTTCCAAGTTTTACAACCAATAATTTTTAATGAAATTAATTTTTCGAAGCGCTGAAAATTAAGTCTTGTTAAGAATTTTCTGAAGAAGAATTGTGCATTAAAATTATAATTTTATTGGTTTTGTGGCAACTAAGAAAAACTGTTTAGCTTAAGGTGTCGGTTTTAACCATAATTCCCCTAGATGTTTAAAAACATGGTAGTTTCAAAGTAATGCATGGTGTGATGTTCGATTTGACTAAGTAGATTGGAATTACAGAGTTTATTGTTGCAGGTTTCATTATTTTTTCGCCGGGCTGCATTCTCGTCATGTGTGCGAATGTTTCCTATAATAAATACTACTTAAATAAATCAAAAATAAATTCGATCACGCTTCAAAACTCGGAAGATAAGTTCATTTGCCGACAGTTGAGAAAAGCGAAGGATCTTTCAAGCTTCCTTTTGATAATAAATTATTATGAGGTTTTTACGTTGTTTCCAAAAATAATAGGATATTCTCCAGAGCCTCCCCAATTCCTCTTTTCATCATTTTCTGAACGTGAATTACAAAACGACAAATTTAAACAAATATTAGGGTGGATGTACCAATAGTCGCATGCTTAAGGAAAACTTTTGATAAAAAATTAATAGACCTATGGGCAATGTTAATACATTAAACGAAAGCTTTCAGTCCCTACTTCATAGGAAAAATATAAAGATGGCTTAATAACCAATTTATGTATTCAAAACCGCTTGTACCACTATAGGAACACATGTACCAATAGTGGTGCAATCACTAATTTCGGTTCCTATTGTTGCAAATCCCATTGCTTTCTTATGGGACTTGCAACTATAGGTACACTACATCAACTATAGGTGCAAGGGAGCTCAACATTCTAAGAAAATCATTTTTTTCAATAGTAATTTGAGCAAATTTCAAGGATAACAGTTTTATTGTCGCATAATCTTAGTGCGATGAATCGATAAAAAAATATTTGTTGATGGTTGGTACCTTAGTTAGGCGTATAACCCACTACTGCAACTATTGGTACACCTCAACTATACCCAAGTAACAATTTCAATTTTATTAAATTCTATTAACGGTTTTAGGACCTAATTTATAAAACCAGCATTAAAACTTTCATCTCCATAAAAACCTCCTCAAATCCGCTATAATATCGCTATAATAGCTGTTTGGCCCAATCTTCATATGGTTGTTAAAGTATGTTTAAGAATACGTATAAACCTACTTTAAAACTCTTCTGAAGCAACTTGAATACTCTCTACAGATTTTTAAAAGCATTTTAAGAACAGTATCAAATCTATTTGGAGTTACGGATTGCCTTTTTAAAACCGCTTTTTTCTGATTTATTATTGCTTTTGACAGAAACTGAAATGTAAACATAAGCAAATAAAATTCTTAATCACACATATACACGGAACGAATAATCGAAGTGTGCGTGTTAGCATTGCATTTCAAAAAAGTAGTATCAAGGATAGAAAATATAACATTTTATTGATAACTTTTAAGCCTCCATTCAATGTTAAAGAATGTGCGGTTCAAATTCTATCGTAAATATAGCGATAATTTTAAGATTCTCAGCAAAGCGCCTCAAAATAATTGCTGTTTTAGCAAAGTGATTAATATAGTTGACTAATTTAAATTGCTCAATTCACCACTGTATAAATCCAAATCAGTTTCGCTACATTGAGTATTAGGAAAGTATCCCGAAAATAGCGCATCATTATTCAAAATAATGTTATTCTGCAAGATGTTCCGGTATTTTTTCTTAACGAGGGAAAAAAACATGGCAACCATAATAATAGATGGAGAGCTTTTTACGCTTCACATAAACGATAATAAATCAAGTTGCCTACAACAAATCCGTCTTAAAACTGCCATGAAACTACGCATACGTTCTTTGATTTGTTTCGACGAATCTAGAGCAACATCTGAAATGGGCCAAAATCAAAATAATGTCGAATTAAATACAAGCATGCATTCGCTTTTTGGCTGTGAGCCATTTGGCGAAAGTTTTATCTTTTGATTCAAATCTGACTTTTCGAAAGTTATTTGTAAAATAACCCTGCTCTGGAGCACGGTTAAATTTGACAGCTCGATGGTTACATTTTTTGCCCGTGATGCAAAATGACAGGTGGGGAAATGTTCTGAGAATGTCAATATTTTTCAACACAAAATGAAGGGAGATAAATGAAAGCGATAAAATTTTGTGTCAAGCTTTATTTGGGTTAGTTCATGATGCAGATGTTTACGTTTTGAGGCTACGGTTGTCATACTTAAGCGGTGCACCCACGAGGCCAAGGTGCTTAGAGTTCTAAGGTGATTCGTCTTTGGCAGTAATTAGATGAGGTGTGAGGTATGCGTGCAGCAGACTGCGGGGAAGAAAAATGACAGCGAACAAGTTTGTTTACCCACTGAAATCCAAGCAAACATATGGAGAGAACTAGTTAACAATGTTGTTAGCTGTCGTTTCTAAAACCAACATGGCTGATCGGCGTTTTTGAGGATCGTATCACCTGAGAATAAAAACTCCTTGCACGAGTCGACACACGCCAATTCCAAAAAAGAAACTTTTTAGTTAGTGCATTGTAAAAATCTATTATCATTTCCATACAAATTGCAAAAATTTCAGCAAATGCATTGTCTGCTACATTACAGCTAGCTGTAGAAATCCTTTTCTTTCGCATTTTGATTATTGTTTGCTTAACCGGAAAAAAATGAAATATCAAATTCCCGAATATAGAAATACAAACATTGCAGAAATTTACATCGATGCATCTTTTTGACAATTAAATCACCAAGCCACTGTGTTGTTGATCTTTTCCGTTGCAGCAGACATTAAAAATAGGTAGCCAATTGTTTTGGTTATTTTTTGTACGCCAAATGATATGGAATTAAATTATCAGAGGGCAACAGCTTCCAATTAACCACTTTGATATCTATTCTCTTGCTCCGTTAACTGTCAGAAATGTTAACCTTTGTGGTTGGAACAACTTGGAAGTAAGACCGATAGTTACTTTTAGGATGATAACCATATGAACTGATGACACAAACGAAGCTAGCGAATAAAATTACGTGCATTATTGAGGGTATTTACGCAGCGATGTTCTGATACGCATGGATCCGTATCCCTTCAAACTTTTAAATAAAAGATATGTTGATTGTATTAACATGTCCCGTGTATAGATATGCCATAGCTTTAGTGTCATATTATATTGGTGCAATCTTAAAGACATAGGTTTGTCACATTTGAAATATTTTCCATTAAAAAATAAGAGGAAATGGAATCAAGAAATAACATTTTGTTAAATTTTATCATGTTTGACATAATATGACCGATAATATTCGTATTTGTTTTCAAACGAGTAACCGCACAAATCAAGAAAAATGATCTAAATTTTATTTATAATTGAATATTCCCTAATAACGTGTTTGTTCTCATTTTTCCTGTATGACCTTTTCACATGTTCCGCTAGAAATGTACCTTTGGGAAATCTATTGAATAAATGAAACAAAAGTTGACTACTTTAAATTTAAAACAAAAAAAAAACAACTAAGTTGAGTGATTGTATCGTATACGTTAATTTTTCAGTAGGTAAAGTTAAACAACATGCCGTTTAAAATTGTACAAACGGTTGAAAATCGTGAGATGTGCCTCTACGTAGCACCATCACAGGATTGTACGAGCGCGAATTGGAAAAGATCAGGTGTACGCTGAAACACCTATTCCTATTTCATGATAAGGATCAAAATGTACTGAAATGGATGGAATCAATGTCGGACACGGCATCCGATTTGCGCATTAAAGTAATCAGTTCCTAAAATCATAAAATGAGTAAATAACTTTCGGTACTTAAAGATAAGTGTAGTATATAAACCTCTTCTAAACGCCCACTGGAGAATCGCACACGAAGCACCTAATGGATACTGTAACTTTGTAGCCATTAATATAAATTCCTTTATCAACTTTCTCCATCTAAGTAACAAATGGTAACAAAAACAATATGGTTCTTGGATCACGGGGTAACATATCCAAAAGGCGAATGTTCAGAATAGCTAACAATTCTTTCAAAACTAAATGACGAATGTTATTCTTGACTGCCCAAGACTGCAGATTATCCAGAAGACGCAGTTTAGCGAAAGTTTTATCTGCCGGATCAGGGTCAACGTATTCATCCTCATATACAGCCAGTTCCCATCCTTCCGATACATCCAATAAGCGAGACTTATGGTTTCGATCCAGTTCGTAACCGGGATCCGTTCCTCTGGAATCAACACTTTCTATAGAGCTCCTTGTTTCTGGTTTTGTGTATACTGTACTACGGCAGGTCGTTTCACCTTTTAGTACAAAAGAGGGTTTATGTTAAGTATTTTATAAAAACGTTCTTCACATATCGCTTGAAAGTGCCATAATTTTTTATTCTGTGTTTATATGCATGAAAATATTAAATATTTGCAACCAAATGATTGTTTATTTTTATTTTTGACAGAATTAAAAATTTAAAACTGCTTTGTGAAAGATTGTATGCGACTGCATTGCTTTATTAAGGATGGTCATAAAGCAATATTAAATTTGTTTGCAGTGCTTTATAACAGGGTTAGCTATTTAACTTTTTAAACACCACAATGCAATTATAAAACCATTTATAAAACTAAAATAAATTTGACATGACGGATTCAGTGATACACTTTATTGAAGTTTTAAAGATAGCTCTAAGATATTTATGAGAGCTCCTATATGTGGCATTTATTGAAACAGTCATAAAGCATACGGCAACTTCGGTATCCGCAATAAAACCATTATAAAGTTTATATAAAACCAAAAGGCATTCGATTTGCTACTTGGGTAGGAGCACCCACCCTACCTATAGGTAATGGAATTTATGCTTTTCATGTTGGTTTTGCTTGAGAGCCCAGGTCAGGCTTGTGGCTGAAACCAGTGTGGTTTTTATTTAATGCGAAACTAAATCAAGTTCTAATCCTATTTGTACACCCAAAATACATATAAGTTTCTACCGCTTGTGATTCTATTATATTTTTGGTAATAGACAATGCTATTGCGCATTGGGGTATTAACACCGACGAACCGACGTGCCACATGGAACAAAAAATGCGTTAGATGTTGTCCTAATTGTTTAAATTAAATTACGTTGTTACACTAGCGGCATCTGTATAATGGTTCGCGTGGTAGTCTTCGTCGATAACACAACAGTACGCTAAAACCAACGTGTACCGACGTTGTAAAAGGTATGCTAGAACGAACAAACCTTTTTTTGGCATGTTGAAGATCGTTTTTCCAGCTTTTCATTATCCTATGTATGTACTATTTAACAAAATTGTTACAACGTTACACGTTACAAGCAAAAAAGTAACAATACATGCATTTTCAATGAGTTCTGAATACGATTTTGATGCATATTACCACTACATACGCAGCTGAGGGAATTGCACACGTTCTGTTATGTCAATATACTTATCGAGAAGCCTGCCCAGATTCGAACATGGCGGAGCGATCTGTCGTAGTTTGACAGTAGTGATCGCTTCATTTCAAAACAATCGTTATTTTGTATGGGACACTTTTCGAATGCCTCTGTCATTTTGGTTCGTCGGTGCTCAAAGGGCCTTTGCAATATGACCTCAAAGGGCCTTTATATGACCTCAAAGGGCCTTTTTATTTTATGGGCCTTTTGACAAAACTTTTGTTATTGACAAAACCTTTGCGAATAACTTATGAAAGGTTCGTAATAAAACAAAATAATTATGTTGTTAAAACAAAATTGAAAATATCTCTAGAACTATAGTGAAAACTCGTTTTTATCAGCCCCTTGATGAATTTTGGACTGATAAAGCAGGGATATTGATAAAATCGGGACATATATTTTTCTTTCTTTTTAAAAAATCGAAGCTCTTAAAGTATTCTTCTTTAGTCCCTAGATAAGCCTAGATAGCCTCATAACCCTTTCTGATTATTTTGTTTAAATCTCCCTGAAGGGGTCTAACAGTGCAAAATCCATAAAAACATAAAATTTTAATTTTTGCTTATTTCGGAACCCAAAGATAAGAAATATATACTCAAGAAAGGATTTACTCGAATTCAAGTTGGTTCGTCTGATAGAGCCTATCAAACTACCAACTATCAATTTTCATGCAAAGCTGATAAAATCGGGTCAAAAAACTGATAAAATCGGGAGCTGATAAAATCGGGTCTTTACTGTACTTTCTTTTAGAAAATATTTGTTATAAACATTTTGATTTGAAATGGCGTTTAAAATAATATTCAAAAAGAAAATTGTACTTTTGACTGCAAATAGTATGAATTACAAAAATATGTCAAAAGTTGTTGCAAGAAAAACTTTTTTTAAAGCTTCTCCATGATCCAAATACACTAACAAACTTTCGGGCCTAAATCGGAACCAGATATCTGGAACCCAAGGCAAAAGTCCAGCACAAAACATCGCATCGATTTTTAGAATTTTTGTGCGATCCTACACACCCAGGCAAAAATCCGGAATTCTGACTGGCTTCTGCCTCTATTTCGGAAGAAACTAGCCAGAATTCCAGCAGAAACCAGACACAATTCCGACTGGTTGGGCTCGGTACTGATACAATCACAGGAATCAACCGAATTATCCCACATACGAACAGAATCGAATCTGACGCATACTGAAAATCTATTTGGTTATGTGATGCACATACACATGTGCAGCTACCGAAGTTCAATATTCCACCGCTTAAGCACTATTGAACTCAGTGAAAATTAACGTGACCATGTGTTGAATACCTTCCATTGTTCACGGTGGACGACGTCGTGAACAGTTTCATTAGCGAACAACGATTTCTCGGTCAACTGGCAGTTTACAGTTTGTCAGAATGCAATCTGGCATTCGAAGGCGAACGTTCACCGTGAACAGCGATGACATTTATATTCACCACTCCGCATCAACGTTTCATTAGCGAACAACGATTTCTCGTTCAACTGGCAGTTTACAGTTTGTCAGAATGCAATCTGACATTCGGAGGCGAACGTTCACCGTGAACAGCGATGACACTTATATTCACCACTCCGGAGCAACTTTTTACATCGTCGCGTTTACACTCCCGGTGAACAAGTGAAATATCCACTGCGAACATATTTAAAATGATCGGGGAATGTGAATATTATTGCATTGATTCAATTATATCGAACAATTGTGCATGGATTCGCTAGGTATATTAATGTACTATCGTTTAGTTCCATTTTCATCAATTTCTTTGCACTAATAAGTGAGATATTAAAAAAAAAAACAATTTGGTGTGCATCGAATTCACGTTCATTTTCACCAAGGGTGTAAATAGGCCTTTAGTATCTTTGCGGTATAATGGGTTTAATACCACCGACGAACCGACATGACAGAGGCATTCGAAACGTGTCCCATACAAAATAACGATTGTTTTGAAATGAAGCGAACACTACTGTCAAACTACGACAGATCGCTCCGCCATGTTCGAATCTGGGCAGGCTTCTCGATAAGTATATTGATATTACAGAAGGTGTGCAATTCCCTCAGCTGCGTATGTAGTGGTAATATGCATCAAAATTGTATTCAGAACTCATTGAAAATGCATGTATTGTTACTTTTTTGCTTGTAACGGACAGTTTTGTTAAATAGTACATACATAGGATAATGAAAAGCTGGAAAAACGATCTTCAACATGCCAAAAAAGGTTTGTTCGTTCTAGCATACCTTTTACAACGTCGGTACACCTTGGTTTTTGCGTACTGTTGTGTTATCGACGTAGACTACCACGCGAACCATTCTACAGATGCCGCTAGTGTAACAACGTATTTTAATTTAAACAATTAGGACAACATCTGACGCATTTTTGTTCCATGGGGCACGTCGGTTCGTCGGTGCTTCCCCTGCCACACGGTGAAATTCGACCCGTCGAAAAGCGGTAATAGAACACGTTCATTTTTCTCCTCCTCTGCCATAATTAGCTTCACTTTTATAACAGCGCGATACTTGGCCCATAACCTAAAGTGATATGGCCAGAGGAATTTCGGAGAACTGTTAGAAACGCGATAAAAGAAGCGAAACCTTTAAGCGAACAGAAAAACAACGCGGTTACTTTTTATTCAGGTTGAGAATGATAGAGTTAGTGTGTGTAATCAAAGGTAGACAAAAATAGCAAGGGGCGCATCGATGCAGATGCATGGATTGCAGAGATTGTAATAGGGGAGACTGAGGAGACTTGATCCCCGGGGAGACTTGATCCCATCATTGTAACTCAAAGGCGGATCAGAATACATTAATCGAATATACTATAAAGTTGCGTAGTTTTATCTAAACATAAATTTCATTAACACAGAAAAAAGAAATTGGACTTTTGTGTAACCGAATTTTTATCGATTTAAAAAAAAGTCTCAGAAGAACTGAAGAAGATTTATTTTTCAAATTTTCAAACTTTTATAAACTTGATAAAATCACCCACTACATACTCTACTTTTGCATACAGAATTACAGGAGAATGTCAATTATATGAATACGTTATGATTGAGCTGATTCTTTTGTTCAACTATATTTTTACCAAAGTTTGCTGAAATAGATGCTATGGGTTCACTTGATCCCTTCAAATTCGTGGAGATTTGATCCCCTTCGCCATACTTCATACACACCACTGAAAATAACCAAATTCACACCAGAACAATTGAAGTCATTGTTGTCATAAAAAAATGTCAAAAATGAACGCTTCATCGTAAAGAAACATAACTGTAATTGTTTACTACAGTATACGTAGCAACCATTCATCCCACATTTGACGTTCCTCAACCATAATAAAGACAGCTTTCAAATAAGTGCACGGAGATTTGGGGAATTCGTAAAAAGATCAGGTGAGAGATGAATTATATTTATAAAATTGAATGGGGTAATGTACCCGTTTTTGCCCTATTAAGAAGGGTACCACATTATTACTACAGTAATTTTATTATTTCAGCTTCTTTGATTTGTTATTAAGGTCCATTTTTTTATTTCGATTATAGAGGTTTTAACGTTAAGGTCATTCGGCTCTTATTAAGAGCCAATATAATAACAAAATTGTCTTGAGAATGGTGAAAATCTTCTGTTTGAGCGCAGCAAAATCTCTAATCGAGTACCCCCATTATTGCAATACCATTTGAGTCAATGCGTTGAGCAAAGATGGCAGACGCTGCTCTAACCAAAAGCTTCAGATGGGTAGGATGATAGTAGAAACAGGGCAAAAATAGGCTTATTACCCTACATGCTCTTTTAAACACGTTTTCATAAAGGAATCAAGTGTCCCCAAATTAGGGATCGAGTCTCCACTAATCTAAGAATTTTCCATTTTTTTGTTGTTTTCCAGAAATGCTCATAGCTCATATCCAGTATAATATTTCCATGTAATTTTTTATGATTATTAGTCATCCCTAGAAACAATATAAAACTACAAAAAAATACATAGTTTTTTATCATTCCACGGAGTTGGACTGAAAAATAAAAAAGGGGATCAAGTCTTCTCAGTCTCCCCTACTCAACAGTTCCTACCTTCTTCCAAAACAATACGAATTCAACTGTTTCCACGCGCTTTATGGTCATCGTGATTACTGAAACTTGTACAATTTATACCAAAAAATCAAATTAAAATACGTTGAAGGCTGGCTGCCGTCTTGCTCCCCTCTAACGCCGCCACCGCACAGTGGTCCAGAATGCGAATTTAGTTAGACTTTTTACTGAAACTAAAAAAATTATGGCATGTTCAGGAGCGTTTTATTTTGTATAGGAGTTTCAAAGTAGAACTGTAACTGAAACATTCAAATCCCCAGCAGAGCGTTTTGTTGTATAATTTCGAACAGTTTTGTTTTAAAATTTATAACTGTTATACGACGCCGTTCCATTTGTTGCTGATTTGAAAACACGGTTAGAGCATGTTCAGGAGTGTTTCAGTTTTAGATTCATAATTTTGACAGTTCTATAATATGAAACAGAAAATTTTAAAACTGGAACTTGTTGCCCCCAGCAGTAGTTTTAGCGGGTGTTCTATTCAGTTTAAAATTTATGTCTCGCCATGCCTTCAGCGTTACTGCATTCAAATTTATTTTTCCCCAGTCCATCGGGTCTAAGTGTCTGTGCTGAAAAATTTGCATGTATTTAAAACACAGTTCTAAACGTGTTTTAAAATCATCCACAAATAGAACGGCGTCGTATAACAGTTTTAAATTTTGAAACAAAACTGTTCGAAATTATAAAACAAAACGCTCTGCTGGGGATGTGAATGTTTTAGTTCGAGTTCTAACTCCTATATAAAATAAAACGCTCCTGAACATGCCCTTAGAACTGTGTTTTAAATTAATAGAGAGTATTTAGCACGGACACTTAGACCCGATAGACTGGGGAAAATAAATTTGAATGCAGTAACGCTGAAGGCATGGCGAGACATGAATTTTAAACTGAATTGAACACCCGCTAAAACTGCTGCTGGGGACAGTAAGATCTAGTTTTAAATTTTCAGTTTTATATTATAGAACTGTCAAAATTTTGAACCTAGAACGGAAACACTCCTGAACATGCCCTTAGCCTCATAATATGTTAAGGGTACCGTGCAAGATCCTTCTTTTCGTTCAAGTAGAGTGGATCGCATTTAAGCAAGATCCAAAATTAAACTTTTTAACGGTTCGAGATAGAAATTGACTGTCTTCTATGAATTTGTATTATAGTACTTTACAGACAAATTTCCATTCCACGAGAAATTCAAAAGTATTCTTTATAGTGTTCCTTCAAAAAGGAATTTATTCGTATTACTGTTATAGTTTTCACTTAACACTAAGGCATCCTTTGGCTAATTTCAAGGTTATTTTGGGGTGCAAAATTCTTTTCAATATACCAACTACTAAACTATTTTCGTTTCAAAGTTTGGGAACTTTTTGCTGTTCTTATTTCGACTAAAATAAAGTCACATTTTATTTTTTCATTTTAACGACAATCAGTTATTCTTTTTTTTTATATCAAATAATATGTAGTCACATTTTCGATTTTACTTTTGAGCGGCACTCAATTAGCTAGAAATTACTGAGTAGGGAAAATTTAGAGCCATAGTACGCAAGTGAGAGCAAGTTTGTGAAATATACAGATCGGTAAAACCAGAAGTGGCAGGTACGTTAGAAATAGGCTTATAATCTTATGGGCTAATCTTTTGTCTTCTGTTGGCAGGAGGCAACATAACTACGAATCACTCAAGTCTACCAACATGTCTCCTGGTAAAGACAGACTTGAACCGGTTCTCGCGGTAGAAAGGGACAAGTCTGTCTTTACCAGGATACATTTGAAACTTGCTTTATTCAGCAGTGTTGTCGCATGGCAAATAGTTCATGTAGTTCACTTGTGCTGATTCACGTGTGAAGCACAATCATGCGCGTTTGATCGGAAATCCCGAGAGTCGTGTGTGCTATGAGTAAACAACCCTTTTGTTTATAATATGAAGAGTGCTGTGCCAAAAAGAAAACTTGTGTTAAATTCATAGCGCATTACGTATCCAATAAAAAGTTTAGCATATGTAGATTAGGTTGGATTAGTCATCCTTCTACTAATGATCATTTAGATCAAATCCTGTACCAAAATTACATTAACAATATTACAAGTATGACTTTCAGTGTCCTATAATAATTTGTAGACGTAGTATAGTGATACCGTTCATACATTCGATATGGAACAGCCCAAGGTCAACCCGAGTCTTTGTCGAAGAGTAGCATTTTTTGCAACCCGAATAGCGCCATAAGGGTTACTCATCGAGTTCATCTGAGTGTTCAGTCCAACTGATAATTTATATGTGCTAATGTTTCGATTTCTATTTATTGCAGTTGGTAAAGTTCAAAAACAATTATCACATCGGTCCACGGTACGATGTCGGACACCCTATGATCGTCAGCGAACGCAATCTCGGACTAGTGTTGTAGAATCGGTGGACGATACGACCAACTCATCGATTGGGTCGTCGGTTGATTCCTGTTCAACGATCATCACCGAGGACGCTTCGGGCATGGATGAACTTGAAGAAAACAGCAGACCTGGCGATCAGCCGCAGCTGTATCAGCAACATCGGTTTCCGCGTCTCAATGCTGGTTCTCGTAGCAGGCGTTCGACGAGTGTTTCCTCAAGTGGTTGCTCCAGTTCTATGGACGACCGGTATTGCGATTTTTCGCCGGTGACCAGCATTAGCAGTTGTCGGTGAGTTCAGCTAACATTAAACATTTGATCCAATTCTCTGTAACTAATCAATTCCTTTCTTTTTCCAGATGCTCGTCCCTTAGTATATCGGATTTTGACGATGACGGTTTTCGCGAGGAAAACAGCGTATCATCGATGTACACGGTAATATCCTCGTCGAGGTTGTACCAGCCACACCATCAGCTGCATCACAACCACCAGAACGTTCCGCATCATCCGAACAATACGAAGGGCCTATTTGACATTGCGTTGAAAACGGTAAAACTGATAAGGCGTAACCAGGAGCTGCAGATTCGACTTTCCCAGCTACAGGCGGAGACCAAAGCTTTCATCGAGTCGGTAATGGCAAACCCGGAGAATGAGACCCTTCGAAATCGTTTTCAACCGAAAACGTCTTGCCGGACCAGTGCATCCACGCTAGTTGCGCAAAAATGAATGCTGATGTCTGGGTTTTAAAATATTGTTTTAGTACCTAGGAGTTTTCATTTTCACCATAGTTTGGTGTAGACATATCGACGTCAGATATTACTACACCAGGACAGACAATCCGAAGCGCATCAAAACTGTTTAACCCTGTCATGTCCGTTTTAAAACTGGGACATACGGAGATAAGCTTCTGTGTCAGTATGATTGCAGCACTAGTCTTGAAATTGTTCTTTGTAGAATCGGCTGAGAAATCTGTTCAAATAAAGTGTGACAATTTCTCAAAAGATTTGTAGTACCAAGGTCTTACTTGCTATTTTAAATAAGAAGTTAGCTTCTTCTGAAATTTATCTGCTTTTGTGATTGTTTCAACATTTTCCATTGCATGTTAGTACTTAAACGTAGCAGTTTGTAGTGATTATTCCATTGTTTAAAAGGAAAAAAATAAGCAAAGTTCGTTTCTCAAATGTAGCATGGTCATGACAGGGTTTGTCAGTTGGTTTGTTTCCAAATATATAAGGTGAATATTACTTTTAAGATTCGAACATTTTCCTATGTAACGAGGAAAGTTTCCAAGAATTTTATTTATTGCGAAGTCGTTAGAGATTCTAAGTGATGTTCCGAGAACAATCATATTTATATTACTGAATAAGGAAGGTTCTTCACTTCAGCGAAATGCGTGAAACACTTGAAGAACTTGAACATGTTTAGCTGATTAGCCATAGCCAGTAAACTTGACAAGCAATCATCCTCAACACTTTTGTCAACTGCATTTATATCATATATTATACTGGAGATAAGCGAAACTGAATATTGTTTGGTCATGAACAACGCTATTATTCTATTTTATAATATCAACATTGTAGTGATAATCACTTCCAAAATATAAGAAATCCTACGACGAGACATAACATGTGTCACCCAAGAACTTATGCAGAAAATAAATTTCATTAAAGACAAAACAGAAAACAACCTGAGTTTCGATTTCTCGATCATTCCGATTGAATGCCGTGTTTTACTGGATCATACGTCGCTTTTAAATCCACCAACAGCTGGCGAGTCCGTATTTTTGGAATTTTTTCGAGATTTCTCGCAGAACGCCTGTGGAGATCGATCGCAGCAACCTCTGACGACGAAGGTGTTTTTTTCGCTCCTGACACGTTTTCGAGGAAATAAAGTTTTCCTTTCGCTGCTCTTCAACAACTCAGCTGATGAAGAGAACAATTTTGCATTTAGAAGTTCGTGCCCCAAGCGGACTGATTTCGAGGAGATACGACCACAGGCATCCATCCGCAAGCGGCCCAACCTCAGGAAATCCCCTCAAAACTGGAAAACTCAGAACTGGTTCATTCCGGTGACCTCCTGGCTGCACTGCCGCTAGAAGCATAACTGTCCCATGTGCTATGGGAATCCCTATACACATGGGACAATTATGCTTCTAGCGGCAGTGCAGGTGTCATTGAACCCGACAAATACGTTCAATTCGGAGTGTTCAACATTCAAAAAATGTTTGAAGCGATGGCTGGCTCGATAAGAGATCTCCTGGGCTAGATTGAATGCAACATCAACTACAACTGGAACCCAGAAAATCGTGAGTATTCTGTGTTTGGGAGTCAATGCCGCCATCACGAGAGATACAGATGACAGCATTCTGGATGATCCTATTACACATGAGTCAGATTTATTTGCCATTTTCTAAAAGATTATTTCTGAAATTAGTTGGTTCGGTCGATAGTATTATTGTTGCATTTGAGGGCTGGAGGGTCCGACCAGCGGCGGTCGTTTTTTAGCTTGTTTAGTGCTAATCCCTCATGTCGGAGGTCGTGCGCATTATTGTACGAATTATGCGTACTATCTTTGATGGGATTCACTTCCTTATAATAAGAGGAAATGCGATAGTCCTGGTCAAATTTTCCAGTTTTCAGAAGCATCCAGAATAGTTCGGAAAAACATCCGGATTTCCCGGCCGCGAATTAAGAGCGGGTAAAGGCGCTTTAACCTAGGCTTAATGAGCCTGGGCAAGTTGTAAATACCTCTGTCCCATCCCAAAGGGCCAAAGGAGTGACATTAACCATGACCATTAGCCAAGTCACTCCCAACGATTTATTATATCCCCTTTAAACTGAAACGGTTGGTACGGTTGTCCTCGTTTCTTCCTCCTTTAGGATTCAAAACAATTCGTTAATTAACTTATTCATTAAATGAATAATTTAATTGTCGTCTAATTTTGAAACATCTTCAATTCCAACTCTGCACAGTAGGCCTGGCCGTTTTAATATTTGCGACATATGAAAATATGCTTCAAATATTAATAATGACAAAAAAACTACAGAATAACTGCAGTGTTTTCCAGGATGCTTTTCAATACTGGCTGTGTAAGGGTTAGAATAGAATAGAATAGATTTCTCGCAGAACGCCTGTTTGCGTTGAATTGTACCTCCCTGACAACTGTATTTCGCACTTTTTATTGGCACTGCCGGGCGATGTTCACGGCATACCACACCATGACCATTTTTTCCGTTCATGGCGCCGGTTACGATGTAAATGTAAAGTCACATGAACAGATGGACACGGGATATTTCTTTGCAAACTCTGACAGCCTAATGTTTGGAATCTCTGGCAGCTCTTTTCTTACAGTCGGCGTATAGTATTCTTTCCTTGATTCTTTCCCAGGAACCTGTTTAACCTTCCGGTAGTCGCGCTAGTGAACTGAGTGCACGCTGCTCTGAAAATCTAGCAAAATCGTCTTCGAGTACCAGCGGATGCTCGTTCAGTGGGCCATACGCGACTTCCGGAGGGTTAAAGACTGATTTGACGTAGGTCGTTTCGTCATCCTGTACTACGCAATCAAAATTTGTTAGAATCTCCATGTACAACTTCATCACCATCTATCCAGTCTTCCGGGCTGTTGACAGAGGTTTTCCAAACACTGATCCTATTACGTTGGTGATAGTTTATTTGGCCATATACAAGAATTTCGCCAATTTGACGTGCGAGTAGTTCGGAGATTCACGATGCACGAGTAAAATTTTGCTCTATTGTTCCACTTGCTTTGATGCCATTTTCACAACTGAACAGCAAGTTTCAGTATATATTCTGCTGAATCTTTGTGACATAAAGATTCGCAATCTCTATCGTTTGTTTGTTCAGTGTCCTTCCAATCGAGCACGAGGCCTGGTAATTACCCTCGTTCTGGCATTGAATGTATCACTCATAGCGAATATCCATCGCGCGTTGCTGCGACTTTCAACGAAATAGGAGGAAAACACAATTTGTTCCGAAGCGCCATCAGGCAGGCAGATAATCCCCAACCAACAGCACACAAACACGCTCCATAACAAATACATGAATATTTCGACACTTTTATTGATTTCCAAGAAAATAAAATATTATCACCTTCACCGATGAGAAGGAAAAAAAAAATTAATTTAAAAAATAAATTTTATCGGGAAAATTATTCTCACGCTATTTGTGGAGAAGGACTCATCTGCCTGCCCTCGTTCGAGGATTCCAAGTGATTTCCCTCGGGTTGAGTGCTTCCTAGTTAAAAAGGGCACCTTGCTGGCTAACGGGGGGCTTTTTGCCAACTCGGATGCGCTAATTTCCCTTCAATTTACCAGCAAGTTGCTGGCAATAAGAGGGCTATTTCAACTGCAACATTTGGGCGATTTGCCGCCGTCATTTTTTTGCCGCTCTACCCACCCTTAAATCGCCCAGGGAACGCGCCATTTAATCGCCCTTAATTGCCTAATATGAAAATTAAAAAAAAATCAATTTTCAGATTTATTATCTACTCACATCAAATTATCAGTATACTAGGTAATCATAACCAAACTATAGGAAGAATCAATGGTGAAATTGGTATTGTACTTCAAAACTGATCACAATCTGCCGTTCATTAAGAATTTAGGTCAGAGATCTTGTTCTACTATACATACACACGATTCCACAATTTCCCGCATTCGTTGGCTAAATGAAGTGCACTAGACAAACAAAGTACAAGTGAATACATACCAATTGTTAAAAATATATTTTAAGCTTAAACCAAACATGAACCGCCATGTTTGAAAAACGCGAAAAACAACCAAGTCCATTTCAGCCGCCAGAAAATTTGTCTAAGTGTTGAAATTGCTTTTAAATCGCATTCGCTAATTGCATTTATTCCTATTGGCGATTTGCGGCAAAACCAAAATTAGTCATGCGACACCTATGATTCAGCTCATGAACTGGTAAAGTGATACAGTTTGCTTTTTTTCACCCGCAAGTGAGTCGTAGCTTACAACAAAATCTTCATTATCTTCTCGGAAAAAGCTTACCACTGCCAAAATATGAATGAAACTAGTAAGAAATTTAGTTTTATTTGCAATTATTCTGAAATTACAGCCATTTGCAACTATTTGGCTTCTTCGAAATGTATTCAGGGTATTATTGTGGTTATCAAAAATCGTTCCATAAATAAAGTTCCAACTTGAAGCCGAGACCCAATCAGTACCAATGTCAAACTCCTTCATATTTTGGACTACGTAGGAGATTCAGTGAAGACTATCAGAGAGAAGGATCAGCTGTGTATGATACAAAGCTGACACTTTCCTATTAACCAGATATATTCTTTCCTCGCGTGATCCGGAGAGTTGCATAAATTTACACCATCTCATGAGGGTTTCGCTTAACTCAGGAGGAACTGGAAATGATGTTGCGGCGGCTACGATGCTCAACAAATTACATTTTGGAACAGCACACATATAGCTCTGCGAATAATATTAAACACCACTATGTTTTACAACCTTTTCGCAAGATGTTTACTCATCATCTTATAAAATGATGGTTTTCCATCATTTTCCTAAACAATTATCAACAAATTGATCGGTGATTTGGTGTTTAAAAGTTATTTTTTTACCAATGTTTACAGAAAATATATGCACTATGACAGAACAGAATCAAATCAGTAACACTTTGCTTCCAGCGCTATCTGTGAGCGGTTTCAACGTAGAATCGCCAATGGGCAATTAGCACAGGCGAGTTGAGTCAAACGTCAAACTTTTTAAATCATCTGACCATGTTCGTACGCATTTTTTTTGACAGGGATGCTAAATCTGCTTTTTTCTCAGTGTAGAAATCTGATTTGAACTAGTTAATGCGCTCGCCACTAGATGCTGCACTGGAATCGGTGGCAGTCTTGGCTTAATCAAGGTTCTGTTGCTGTAGTGGGGAATTACACATGCATGGCAAAGAGAATAGGAAAAGAGACGAATAGTGTGAAGCCAAAAATACCTTATTGAGCAGACCAATCGTGCAATGTAAATAAACATTACTCATGCCTGAGTTGGAGGAGATAAGTATTGTAAATCTATCAAAAAAAAAATTTGAATTTTCGTCAGAATTTAGTGCAATCGTGATTGTAAGGTGCATTCTAGAGTCTATGTATGAGTAAAAACAAGTTTTAGAATTATTTCATCTCTTTGTTTCGAAATGCACATCGTTTGATATACAAATTCAACGATCGACAAAAGGTTTGTTTTCAAAATATAATAGGAGTCATTTAAAGTGCTGCCTTTGGAAACGGTTGCCAAATTCTAGTGTTGAAATCTCGACAAACATATGATTACGGCCTAAAAGCCAACTGTCAAAATCCATTTTGAATGGAAATTCCAGACAAACCGTTACTAGTCGAACACAGTTCACAACAGTTTATGAAAGAGAAAACTACCAACATCTGTGCTTGGCGTGTAACGGTTTGTCCGGAATTTCCATTCAAAGTGGATTTTGACAGTTGGCTTTTAGGCCGTAATCATATGTTTGTCGAGAAATCATCGTAAAGGGAGTGTTGCCGTTTTGACTGATTTTCACTCTGCGTCTCTTTCACTATTCTCTTTGATGCATGGTTATAATTGACTTTGACATATAATGCAGAACGTGCTCTGTGTTTCTGTACCAATTCAATTTTTTTGACTATGCGATCAACTTCGCAGTAAAACAAACTAATAAATAACTATAATTTGTTTTTTGTGATTTGTGTTAGTGGTGACTAATTACATTCTTCGATATTGATTGGCAAAACGTGGAATTGGTGAAATGGTAAGGCGAATATTTCATATGCAAAATATTTTCAATTTCAAGGTTCCTAACCTATCTTTTCAGGCGTTGTACGTGTTGTACGAACATGCTGCCGGATACGCGGTTTTCAGCGTCAAAGAGTTTGAAGAAATATCGATGTTGTTGCCGCAGGTTGAGCAGAGTGTAACTGATTTATCCCGATTCAATTCTATAGTAAAGTTACTGGGTTTTTCGCCGTTCAAAACAGCAGTTGCAGCATTGGAAAATGTAAATGCTATTTCGGAAGGCATCGTGCCAGAAGATTTGTCTGCCTTTTTAGACAGTGTCCTACCAAAAGCATCCAAATCAAACAAGTTTACGCTTGGTGTTGCAGATCCTAAGTTAGGAGCCGCACTGGCTGAAGCATTAAGTATTCAATGCTCTCATATTGGCGCCGTTCCGGAAGTTTTGCGCGGAATCCGTCATCATTTCCCAAAACTCGTCAAAGGGTTTTCAGACAAAAGCGCTGCTGTGGCGCAGCTTGGTCTAGGCCATAGCTATTCACGTTGTAAAGTTAAGTTTAATGTACATCGATCGGATAATATGATCATACAGTCGATTGCATTGCTGGATCAGTTGGATAAAGATATTAACACGTTTTCGATGCGGATCCGTGAGTGGTACTCCTATCACTTCCCAGAGCTGGTCAAAATTGTGCCAGAAAATTATTTGTTTGCTAAAGTTGCACATTTCATTAAGGATCGTAAATCATTGAACCAGGAGAGTCTTGAAGGGCTTGAGGAGATCGTTATGGATTCTGAAAAAGCTCAGGCTATAATTGATGCTTCCAAAATGTCCATGGGAATGGATATTTCGGTAATTGATTTACTGAACATAGAAATGTTTGCCAAGAGAGTTGTAAAGCTGTCCGAATACCGTCAGCAGTTATCAGAATATTTACATTCAAAAATGACAAACGTTGCGCCGAATCTGCAATCTCTGATTGGGGATCAGGTTGGAGCCAGGCTTATTTCGAAAGCTGGCAGCCTCACAAATCTTGCTAAGTACCCTGCGTCGACAGTGCAAATACTGGGAGCGGAAAAAGCCCTGTTTAGAGCACTGAAAACCAAAAGTAATACACCGAAGTATGGTTTGTTGTTCAATTCAACGTTTATTGGGCGCGCCAATGCTAAAAACAAAGGTCGCATTTCTCGCTTCCTAGCTAACAAATGTTCCATTGCGTCCCGTATAGATTGCTTTACTGAGAGTCCTAGCAACGTTTTTGGGGAGGCACTGAAGCAACAGGTTGAAGACCGTCTGAAGTTTTACGAATCAGGCGAAACACCTCGCAAAAATCTGGAAGTCATGAAAGAAGCTATGGAAGCAGCCGCTGCAGTCACTGCAGCTCAGTCTCAGATGAGCGGAAAGAAGAAAAAGAAAAACAAAAAGCGTAAGCACGAGGAGGAAAATGTCAACAGTGGTGCGGATGAAACGCTTGACCATACAGCTAACGGTAACGGATTGAGTGTCGAAGCAGAGCCTGATGTTAGTGACGAACCCAAGAAGAAGAAAAAGAAGAAAAACAAAAACAAAGACGTAGATACATAACATGTTTACAAGAAAGCATTTTGAAAATTTATATTGGTTTATATTTTTCTTTTCCTTGATTGTTCATAGCATAGCATTATTATGTAATGTTTATCCTATTTGATTCAAATATATTCTCACCCCTATTAAAATATAATAAGTACTTCCGAACTGGATCCCGTGTTTAAAATCAATTCAATATTACTGAAGGATATGTTTCCCGCATCGCAAAAGTTATAGGGGAACCCGGGGCTATTCGGACCTAGTTAAGCAAATCGCCCTTTTAGGTTGATAAATGTGAGAAAAAATACCGGTCAAAGGTCCAAATTGTTGGTTTGAAACCTCAGCTACATTTTGATGCCATAAAAGGTTCATTTTCACCACTCAAAGGCAGCGCTAGGCGACGATTTTCAAACCTCTCCGTTTTTCCATCCTTTTACAATGTTGGGGTAATTCTGACCTCCCTACGGGGCAATTCAGACCGTGATTTTTCTTTAATTTTTTTGCAATGGAATTATGTTTACCTATAAAATATTTATAAGAAAGACTCCTTAAGAAGCAAAAAAAAAAAATAAATTCCTTTACAAAAACATAATCTGGTATGTCACAGCTGTCGATTGGCGACCTATGTATTTTATTTGCTGTGGCGTGTGCAATGATGTGCGCAGCCGTAAGCCGCGTAATGGAGGTTGACGGAATAGGGGGTCTGAATAGCCCCGTTCGCTCATTTTGCACAAATGTGGTGAGCGTCTCGAAAATATTTGTACTATCTTATTCTCCTGGTACTGGTACAAACCTAATATAATCTGAGCTATATGCACGAAAGTCGTTTGCGATCAATTTCCGAAAATTTTAAAAGAGCAACTTGAGCTCCGGACAGCCGGCCATCGGGATTGTTGCTTGTTATTTATACTTCAATGGTCATTTCCAGATTTTTTTTGTTTTCGTTAAGCTTGAACTTGAACTTCACGTTAAATAGCGAGAAAATGTATTAAGGCATACTCAAATATTTTTGACAGAAAGAAATCTAGCAAGAGGAAATAAAGCAAATTAGTCTCGAGAAAATCGAGCGAAAACTCGATTTTATTAGTGAAATGAATATGAAATAGTTTTGAGCGGCCTAAAATAAGCATTAACTGTACCGAAAGCTTTAATTTGTATGACGGACACACACGGTTTCACACGCGCGCCGTTTGTTCCCCTGTCAGCATACGACACACAGATCTTCTCTAATGCCGCTTCCACCCTTAGTGGGACTAAGCCAGACTCCAACAGCTGTCAAAATGTATGAACTGACAGCGGTATTGGCCAGAACCCGACCCAGCCCCGGGTTCTAGCAAAAACGGCACAAGGTGGTTCGTATTCTGGTTTGCATCGCGCAGAGGTCAGGGATAGGAGTTCTGTATCAGAGGTGAATGGCGACATAGTGTGGCCTCATGTTGCACAATAATACAGATTTGTCAACCTCTGCCAGGCAAGCGAACCAAAGAACCAAAATTTTCGGCTTTAAGACAAATGTATGTAGACGACAGCCGTACCACAGATGTGGTTTACTCATAGCTGTGCAGCGACGCACCCGAGTCAAAAAATCAGTGGCATGTCGTGAATGGCACCGTATGAGTCTTTATCATTTTTTGTGATGATTTGTAATTGATGAAGTAACGTGGGCCCAACACTAAATGACAGTCAATGCAGTGGATTTAGAAAGGAGAACCGGTTCCAAAGATGGTCAAATAGTTTAATCAACGGAGAATTTAATGGTTCTTGTTTTCTAGGATAGAAAAGGAATAGCTATTGTCGATTTCCTGGAAGAGAGAAAGATCATCAATGGAAAGTACTACACGAAGCTACCCCAAGCAACCAGAAGTTCGGATAATACTTAAAAAGCAAACTTTAAAGTTCACATAAAGTTCTTAGCGTACTATCAAGCTGCTTAAGCTTTAATGGAACTTGAAAGCCGCTTAAGCCGCTATTAAAACATAAAATATATGGCACAAATACTTAAAACGAGAAGCTTATGCTTATACGAACTCTTGGTTGCTTGGGACTGGACTAGTGTTGTGGCACCAGTACTACTACCAGTAGTACCGGTACCAAAAATCCCGGGAATCCCGAATCATTGTTGATTCTGAAATACTGGTACAGAATAAATATAAGTACCAATATTTTTGGTACGATGCAATTTTTTGATGACGAATATAATATATAATTCCCAATAAGCGAAAATGTTCGATATATGCCGACATAATAAGTTGGTGGACTAAGTCATACCTGTACTCAGTCCGGTTCCGACAGCATGAAGTAACAAGTTACTTTACGCTTGTCCGGACATGCCGTAGACTCAGGTGATTCGCATTTCTAATGCCAAAAGATCCTGACTCCTACGGTAGCAGACAAAAAGTTAAGTCGCCGATGAGCTCTAAGCTTGCATATATGATCCTTCCACGCTTTTCTAAACTTTCTCCCTTCAACACCTTGCTCTCCCTTGAGTACTATGGCTCTAAATATTGAAAAATATACTTCACCTTCCAGTCCCTTGCTAATTAAATCCAAGTTAGTAGGCAGCGCAAGTCGACGTTCCTTCATTACATCATCTTGGCTCAAATGTTGTTCTATTCGATGTTGTGTCGCATGAAGTTGTTCGCAATAATGCTTTCAGCCTCGGCTAAACTTCTGACGCCGTTCTCATCTTTTTTAACTGTTCCACCAAAATTTGGTCTAATTCGAGTTTGTTTAAAGTCAGTCAATATGGCAATTTTCGTAGCAGAGGTACGTTATACTTATGTAGTTTGTTTTTTTTGTTTTGTTTTCACAGTGCAGCGTGAGGAACGATACTGTACTGTTTGTACAGTGCATAAGCAACAAAGCAGTAGCAATTGATTGCTTGCTTTATTGGTAGCTATAACAGACTTTTTTCCTTCTGCTCTGGGCGAGATCAGAAGATAGATGAAGAATAGCTTACCAACAAACCAAAGTATGTTTTTAGCATTTTCTTTCGCTTTATTTTTTTTGCAAAGATTCCAGTACCGGTATTTTACCGGTACTGAGGGCTTCAGTACCGTAAAAGGGGTACTCGTCAAAAAAGGTCGGTACTAGGAACTCTAACTGGATCTTTTAGACTATTCAATTAGAGGGACACGTCCCGGTTTGAAGAATAAAATACTGTAACATCATAACAATGCCCTCCTTCGTATCCGTGCTACATTGATCGTTCATTCATAGTTCGGTATGATTTCCAGTGTGATTTCCTTCCCAAATTTAAATTTCATCTCAGCGGAGAGAACATTTTTTGCGTGTAATAAAAAAGACGCAAAAGAACTGGATTAAGGTTGCACAGAGAATGCGTAAAATTCGCAAACGAAAAAAGCAGTTTTTTTCCACACCGTATGTCAGATCTTCATAACAATCAATCAGCAGTACAGTAACAACATTCTACATACGCTGATTGATTTTTATGAAGATCTGACATACGGTGTGGAAAAAAAACTGCTTTTTTCGTTTGCGAATTTTACGCATTCTCTGTGCAACCTTAAATGTATTGAAAGCATTTGGAAAATGATATTAAATTTGGCTGTGTGTGTTAACTTTCCCAAATCCCACTGGCTGGCAGTGGTATTATGAAAAAAGTCCTCTGCAAATGGTCTGGCTTCCCCATGCAATAGACTTGATTTCGGGATGTAGGAGGTGTTAGCTCTGCCGAATTTCCAATGACCCATTTCAGAATGACAGATACCTAGCGGTACATTCCGGGGTCATTTTTCCGTCGGCAAGCCGTCTATAATAGGAGCATCAAATTTATACCGGTATTATTAAATTTTCGATTTCTTGCCACGCATGGAATTGATATGCAATTTAAATTATTTGCTTCAAGATTTAACTTTTTACCTTATTACCTTATACCGTGGGAATCGTGTCTTAACCTTCCGGCAGTCGCGCTAGTGCACTGAGTGCACGCTGCTCAGAAAATCTAGCGAAATCGTCTTAGACCACCAGCGGCTGCTCGTTCAGTGGGCCATAAGCGCGACTTCCGGAGGGTTAATCGAATAAATCTGCGACAGTAAACAAGTTGTTGACCCAGCGCAGTTTTTTTAAATGAAGTATCCTAAATCTTGTATCCGATAGCAGTGTTACCAAAACTGTGAGCACGTATAAGAATTTGTTAAAAAACAAACAAAAAAAAAAAGAATATCGTGAAGATTTTTGAATCGCGATTTAGATTAGATGATGATATTAGTTGGCAATACTTTGTCACGTTTTACATTTTCCGAAGGCCAATTAAATATTCTGAAATGAGACAACGATTTTTGCGTAAATTCAATCGATCAGGACAACATTTCTGCTTACAACACTCGAGAAAAAAGTCTCAAAAAAGAAGTTATCATGTTGAATATCAGTTTATATAGGTACTATTTAGTCTTCGGTGATAGCTAAGTAGAAATTGGAATAATTCGGAGACGTTTTATGAGGACAAGCATCGACCTCACCGGGTTTCACTAGCTGCGATAGACATCCATTTAAACTGTGAGCAGCGTAAGATCCATTTGGCATTTATTCCGGTGCACTTTTAGGCGAATCCGTCGATCTTGAATTTACTGCTGCGCTGAAACCTGCCAAGTCCTCTTGATAAGAGCAAGATCGAAGCGTTTTATGGGCAAGCGCCAGTTAATTTCTTGCGATAATCATTGGAATACGTCCGAGTCTTTAGGCACCTGCGTCAAACACTCTTCATTGGCCCCAATTACACTACTTTCACTTCCGTGCGCGACCCTTTCATACCCGAGGTAATCCCAAGTAACAATTGTTTTATAGCACGCTACAAGTGCAATCTAAGTTTTATCAGTGGCTATAAAACTACCAGAAAACCTCAATTGTTACTAGGGATATTAGGAATTTTTGGAAATCTACACTGGTTTGCATAATGTTGATGAAAATTTTCACATCCAACGCTTAGGACTACTGCGATAGAATCTTAAAATTAAAATTTGACTGAGGGAATGTTTTTTTCATATTTAGACCAGGGATTTTTCAAATCACCATCGTAAGCTGGTACTGTGTCGAATGGCATACACACAAAGTATTGAGCAACTATTGCTCAGTATAGCGGATCTACTTTTTGTGACATTTCCGCTACTTTTCAAATTTTGAGTGAAATTGTTCTACTTAATTACGATAACATAACAATTTATTGTGATAAAAATTATTGTATACTTGTAGTGAAAAAAAGAATCAGTAAATTGGCTGACTCTATTTTAAGTCAGAAAATTATTAGAATTAATTATACTTTTTACATTTCGCATATGTCAGTGCTAAATATATTTTTTTATATAACTACACGGCCCGGTTGGTTTATTTCAATTGACTAGAATTGACTATTCTGATAATGATTGACCGTGTTACTAATTTCTTACAATTAATATTAAATTTATTTTAGTGTTATTTTAACTATCGATGTCATTCGCCCAATATTTTTTCACCATGTCAGCAGCCTTCTCCCCAATCATGTACACTACTCCATTGGTGTGCGCAGCTGGTAAAAAGGGCATAATAGATGCATCCACGATTCTAAGATTCTTAATCCCATGAACCTGAAGTTCAGGATTTACGACAGCATCTGGATCATTCAACGGGCCCATTTTGCAGGTTCCAGACTAGAAAGAATATTTTTAATTTGCAAAATTAAAATCTAGCTAAAGGATTTCCCCAATATGTATTACCTGATGCTGGATGCTGGCGCCGATGCGCTGGACACAGCACTTCCAATACTCATCACTGCGAAACCGCTCATTTTCACAACCATAAAACGGGGTTTTCAGAAGCTTTGACCCAAACGGAGCGAAACTTTTGGACTCACCTATCCGAACCGCAAGCTTTATTCCTTCGATCATAGTGGACATGTCCTTAGGGTGGTCGAAAAAGTTCCCTTCCATGTGTGGCCAGTGGAACGGATTTGTAGTTTTCAAGGATAGCCGCCCACGACTTCGCGGCCGCATCAGCACCGGAGCAATTCCAAATGCATGCTTCCCTCTAGCCGTTCCATATGTCTTACTGTAGAACTCTTTAGTCATACCGAAAGTATGTCGTAGTGAACCTGTTTCATCGTTGTTAACAGCACCCGTCCCCATCACAAGTTCTATATCCGGATAATCCGTTGGGAGGTCCGAATTATTTGTCTTTACAAAAGCGATTCCCTCTGCCCCACCGGGAATGGTGAAAGGTCCTTTGCGATTAAACATATAATTGAAGAAATTTTCAGGTCGTCGCATATCCTGTTCACGAATTGTAACTGGTTTGTTGACTATGAAAACTAATCCTGATAAAGTGGTGTGATCTTGCAAATTGTATCCTACTTTCAAGTCTTGGATAACTGGAATATCCAATGAGTCCAGGTGTTCGCGTGGGCCGATGCCCGACAGCATGAGGAGCTGTGGCGAAGCAATTGCTCCCGCTGATAAAATTACTTCTTTTGTTGCTTTTAGTTGATATCGCTGCTTACCCTTCATGAACTCAACACCGTACGCAGTTTTCAGTTCTGGATCGATTAAAATTTTTGTGGCCCATGATTTCATCGAAATGTGCAAATTCTGTCGATGCATTACCGGTCGAAGGTATGCTCTGGCTGCACTGCAACGTTCACCATTCACCATAGTTGCTAAAGCTTTGTAAAATCCCAGTTGGATTTTGTCATTGGGATCGATTTCCCGGTATCCCAATTCTTCCCCAGCCTTAATGTACCGTCGCAGCATGGGTGTTTCATAGGAGCTTTGTTCGATGTGTAAGTAACCATCCGGGTTTAGCTTTTCCCCTTTTATCTTTTCTGCTTTTCGAAAATATTTTACAACATCCTTATAACTCCAACCGTAGTTTCCATTCTGTTCCCATTCATCATAGTCCCGTTTGTGTCCCCTTCCGTAAAGCAAGAAGTTGATCAAACTCGTGCCGCCTAGTCCCCGACCTTTTGGCCAGTAACAGACTCCATTCTCTAATCCCAAGCAGGCGTTCTTCATAGGGTTTGCTCTGTAGCCCCAACTAAATCCTGCAAAATGAAGATTAATAATATTAAATCTAATTAAAAACAACATTCAGTTCACTAACTGGTAGCCGTGGTCAAACCCGCTGTCAACGGAACGCTCACCACCATGTTTTCCTCGTTGCCTACTTCCAACAGCAGAACGTTCCAATTTTCATTCTCGCTAAGCCGGTTGGCCATCACGGAGCCACCAGAACCGGCACCTATTACAATGAAGTCATACTCTTTGCGGTAGACAGTGGTATCCGGTACTCGGGACGTTCGATTGCCGTACATAAATAGGAAGCTGAGGGTATCGAAGACGTTTTGGAAAGGGCTGTCGGGTATGACGCAGTGGATAGAGAACAGTAGGAGCAATATTCGTAGGAGCATCTGAAATATGTGGAATAAGTAGAAAATAGTAGTAAAATACAGTATTTTTCTATCGTAGTTAAATGAGTAGAATCAATATTAATAGTTTTTAAGAAGCTTTATTCGATAGTTCAGGATTCATTGGTAAGACCATTCCAAGTCTCTGGGATATAAATGTTTTTGATGGCTGAGGAGTTTTTGATTTCCTGATATCGATTTAGAATCAACAAACTCTTGAAACTTTAGTATATTGCTTGTTTTTATTTTTTTCTAACTAACAGTAATTGTCGAGAATTTTAAGATCAAAGTGTAATGAGCGAGTAAAGGCGCTTTATCCTAAGCATATTAGCCAGGGCAAGGCGTAAATACCTCTGTCCCATCCCAAAGGACAAAAGGAGTAGCATTAACTTTTTCAGTAAAGTCACTCTCAATGATTTATCATATCCCCTTCTAACGGAAACGGTTGGTACGGGTTTCCTCGTTTCTTTCTCCTTTAAAATTTGAAATGATTCGTTAATCAAATTATTCATTAATTGAATAATATAATTGCCATTAATTTTGAATCATATTTAAACCCAACTCTGCACAGCACGCCTGTCCGTTTTAATATTTGCGAGATTTGAAAATATGCTTCAAATATTAATATTGACAAGAAAAACACTATAGAATAACTGCAGTGTTTTCCAGGATGCTTTTCAATACTGGCTGTGTAAGGGTTAGAATATAATAGAATAGAAAATATAATATAGATGATTTCTGTACAATTCAATCCACATTAAAACTCGCAAATTCAAAATGACAATATCTCCAGAATTCTTCAATCTAGCCCAACGATCTAACGTCGGGATCAAATGAGTCTAAATTTTGGCACGGACGCAAATTTGATTGAACATTTTGAAAATATACAGCATTATTTTTTAAAGATAGACCAACGTTAGGCAGATATGACTTCAGTCTGAGCAAAAAGCACACTTGCAATAACAATAAGATTATAACTACTAGAGGGAGCAAAGCGCTACTGTCTCCATGTATTCACGGACTGAAATATGGCGCTCTAGCATATTGTATCCCATTACCTTGACATGTGTGTACCCGGGGCGATATGTGTCAAACTAATGAACCTAACATATGTAAGAGCGAGATGATAAATTTTCAGTGTTAACAGCGACATGCGACCTCTAGTAGTTATAATCTCTTTTTTGCAATACCTACGTTAGATCGCGGATAGAAAAAAATCTACTCGTGAAGAGTTAAAGAGTTGCACTCACGTTGTTCGCCCAGAAACCGTTCTTGTTTGTTCTATAGCAAGAAAAAAGTTTTCAAAATGCATATTTTTTATGCCAGTATTTGTGAGATATCGCGACATTAGTTCCGCTCCTCTGTGCCACAAATATTCGTATCGCACCTTCGATCGCTATAAGGAACAACAAATTTGGAAGCGCATCGCTTGGCTTCAATCAGATATCTCTCAGGTTATTCTGCCGCTAAATTTTTACCCATCGTTTCTGACCTGTTTGTTTTGTTTCACTGAATCGTACGCTGTCTTGAAGTCCACAAACGGATTGGTAGTCCGCCAGTCGTGTTTTCGAAATTAGTCCCAGATATATCACAGGGTTAACATCTGGTCCGGCGCCGTAAATCGTCTGTTTTGGTATTCACCGTCTGTTAAACAGAACAGGGTACTCATAGACGATATTGAGGATTGTTATGTTTAGATAGATCCCAAGGAACAACTTCGAAGCGACTATAAGACTATTTACTGAATAAATGCCTAATAAAAGCAACCGTTGCTGAATAAACAGTATTGCTGAACTATGCTACAAGTAGAAGTGTTGGCTGAATAAACGTATCCGTTACTAGTTGTAGCACGACTATTCAAAATGCATGTGTTGACTGAACAATATGCTGAAGAAATGTTTATTTTGACTGATTCAGTTCAAGTATTTTTAATTTGCTGAAAAATGTTGCTCAAATCCATCAAAAATAGTCTTTTCAGCGTGTTATTTTTTCTGAATTACATCCTGAATTAAGCTGCATTTAGCTGTACTAGTTGCTTCTGTTCAATTTATTGATACGCACTGAATGACATCCAAAAAGGGATGGGCATAGCGTAATTGGTTAATCAATTACCTTGTACGCAGTTCACATGAGTTTAATTTGCACTCTGAACATGTAGGGTTAGACATTTTTAAAATGTGATAGTCTAACTCAAAAAATGACCTTAAAACTTTTATAATCGAAAAAACACTTTAAAATAATTTAATTGCGGATGGTGACGTTACTATTCGAAAATTCATAAAAACAATGTGTAGAGAAAATGGTTATTCGGAGCATTGTGGCGCTGGGCCGTCGAGTAGGGGAGACCGGGGCTAGTTGGCGGTGTTTTCAGTTTTCATTTTTTACCGCTTTGATGTAGGAAGATTTCGCAAAATAGAACAGGTGGAATGGAAGGGCAGACTGTTGGCAACATCTCTGAATTTTATTAAAATGTTTGATGCATTGTCTCCATTTTTTGAGACAAAAATATGTGACGCGGAAAACCTGCCAACTTACCCCGGCCCCGGGGTAAGTTGGTGGTATGTATAGATACGCCGAAAAATAGGCAATCATATGAAGAATCAAATACTTTATGGGTCCTTGTGGAACGTGCTGAGTGTCGTTTCAAGAAAACTGTATATTAACCGACATTTGCTATTATATTTCATTCTCAATACTCCGGACTATTGACTTCGACGCGTACTCCAAATTCAAAAGCAAATTTTCGAAATTCTTCAGGCGATTGGTCGAAGTAAATGTTTCCTGCAATGATGAGATACACAAGAAAAAGATTTTCTTAATTTGGAGTGAATTCCAGAAAGAAAAATTTTTGATGACTATTTTTGCACCGTAAATAGTACCGCCAACTTATCCAGCGAGCAGTACCGCCAACTTACCCCAACGGCATAATCTAGATGGATAATGAAAGCACATTTCATGCACTATCGAAAAATATAATCATTCGGGAAATTGATTGAAAATCGTCCTTAATAACACAAAGTGTTTAAATTTAGAAAATTTTCTTGATATGCTCGAAAACACAATATCGCCCACAACTTCCACAAAACAAAATGTTTTACAACCAAAACACATTGGATAATAGGTTTCACACAGCCCGGGGACAACTTGACAGATAGTGCTTGTTTCATATATGTACCACCGATTTGATGGTGGCGCTAGTATGCCTTTTCTATACGACTACCACGAACAACGACACGAAAAAGTTTCAAGAGAAAAGCGTGTTTCGTTACGTGTGTTATGAACACCGTCAATGCGGCTAGAACAACATTTAGAAAAAGCGTATTCCAAAATGTGGATAAAGAAAAATATTATTAGAGAATAAATTTATCCCTGATTGGAAACCGTCAGCAAAGTTACATAAATCTTATTATAGATTTAGCTGGAAGGTGTTGTTTTTAGCAACCGGCTCTCTTCCTTCCTAAAAATGTTTTGGTTTTCTTGTTGTGTGAAGTTTGTAATCGGTAAATCATTGGTGTTATAAATGAAATATAAATGAAAAACTTTTTGGCCAATGAAAGTAAATCACCAAGCTTAACAATTCGTGAACCTGCGACATCTTGTTTCAAGTTCATTAAGAACGTCAAGAATTCTAGCATTTTGATTGGGAGAATAAACAATATATGTAGGATTTTCTACACATTTAGCAAAATTGGTTTTGAATAAAATTTGTGTGTTTTTATCAGAATTCTGGCACCAAACCACTAGTGCTCGGTTTCAGCAAGAATGCTGCCAGGAATGTACAATTTTGTTCGACTTCGGCCAGAGTTTTGTTCGACTTTTGCAATAATTCTGTCCGGAAGATGTTGCGATGGTTTTGGTATGGATCCCTTCAGAATTATTCTGGCATTTTCCTCGGCTCTACCGGAGGATTTCATGCCTCATGTTGATTAGTTTCGGAAGATTTTCGGAAATTCCAATATAAGTGGTAGTGGCTTGATTTTGAAAGTCATCTTCTTGTATTTCCGATTTTATTTTCTTTCGGATTTTTAAAATTCCAAATGGAATCTATGTTTCTGTTTAAGTATGGGGGAATGAGGACAGTTTCTAATGTGAACAGCGAAATAAATTTGATGAAAGAAATGCTTAAATTGATTATTTTTTAGATATGGAAAATAATAAATGGGATGCGCCTTTTTCAAATTTTGCTCCATTCGAGCCGCCATGACATCACCAAATCACCACAAAATTTGCTTATGAGTTCAATATATGGGAGCTGTCAAGTTGTCCCCGGGCTGGTTTCGCATAACTTGAGGTACATAACGAGAGGGAGCGATATATGTCTAATATAAACGGAGAAAAAGGGATTCCGCCAACTTACCCCAACCGCCAACTAGCCCCGGGCTCCCCTATACATCTCACATCATAAGACTAGATTTTATACCATGTGTTGCGCAATCTCCGAAGATTTTAGTAATCGTCTGGTAGTCAGATTGAATCTATTGATTTCACACATGATTTTTCGCAATTTGTAGCTTTAGACCTTTCCACATTTTGAAGAAGTTTTAAAATATACATGGGTTAGTTCAGATTTTCGTTCTAGGTGTGATTTTAAAAATTTTCACCAAAAATGACTTAATTTGGACATGATTTAGAGGTGTCTCAAATCAAAAATCGTCTTTTTGCTATGTTTTCATAGTAAGATCACTTATATTTTGATTTAATAGGCCCTACATGCCATCATATCATCAAAGGTTGTTCCTTAGACATATTTTAACATGTTTTAACAAGTGAACATAGCTCTAATCGCAATAGACAAACTGCTAACTGGATTTTTATACGGAAAAGAATATCAAAACCAGGAAAAAATAATCCTAATTTTCCTTGGTTTTGATTTCCTTTTTATATAAAAATCCAGTTAACAAATTTTCTATTTCGATTAGAGCTATGTTCACCTGTTGAAACATGTTAAGATATATCTAAGGAACAACCTTTGATGATTTGTGGGCAAGTAGGCCCTATTAAATTAGAGTGTAAGAGATCTTACTATGAGACACCTCTAAATCATGTCCAAATTAAGTCATTTTTGGCGAAAGTTTTTAAATTCACGCCTAGAACAAAAATCAGAGCTGACCCATGTATATTTCAAAAAAAAATTCAATATGTGGAGAGGTAATAAATTAGAGATTAGATAACCCGAGAGCATGAAAATTTAGAAACCCGAACCCGACCCGAGCCCGAAATTATAAAATTTGAAAAACCCGAACCCGACCCGAGCCCGAACATTTTAAAACTTAAAAACCCGAAACCGACCCGTACCCGAGAATGAAAATTTTGTAAAAGCCGAACCCGACCCGACCTGAGAATTTTAAAATTTGAAAACCCGAACCCGACCCGAACCCGAAAGTTTAAAATTTGAGAAGCCCGATCCGAATCCAACTTGCTACAGAGAATCAACCCAAGATCTCGAAGATTTTTAATTCTGGGCACCCGATCTGGACCCTAGGCTCATCAAGTAGAATCACTCGAATCTGAAGTAGCACCATACGCATTGAGTTATATCTGCATATGGCAAAACAAATCACTGCCGAGTAGAATCCGCATTTATATTTACTATTATTGAACGTCGAATTTGTAATGTTCTGAGAAACTTATAAATCGTCGATATCTTAACCGGAAATTAAGTTAAATCGGCGGCTAACTCATGGGGAAACAGAGAGCTTGTTCACAGTTTCCAACAACCTTGTCCGTCGTCCTTAACCAAAATTTCTAATTTTTTATCAGAAACCATTCCTGCAAGGCAGTTTCGTATAATATATTACATGTATTAAATTAAGCTATGGCAATTCGTATTCGACAGTTTACATGACGTCACCCACGTTACTGGTTGGTAGGGTCAAACCTGTATCGAAGGGTATCAATCAAGATTTATTGACGTGTACTTGATGTCCCATCATTAGCGTTAGGACGATCTATGATGGGGTATCTAAGTTATTTTATGCTTCAGATTATACGGTAAGCACGCCAGTAGAGATGCTTCGACTTCTCCAATGGAGCTCTCGGAACGACTCTAAACTTTTAAAAATCCGTTAATTGCTTCAACAGAACACACGAAATTTCTGCGATCAATTCCTTAAGTTCGTGGAAATTCATGTATTTTCATGAAAGAATCCGGATCATGCAAACAGCTCAGCCCGGGAACAATCGGACAGAAAGTGCTTGTTTCATATATGTACCACTGATTTGATAGTGGTGCTATTATACCATCACCATATGAGTGTCATGAACAACGGAACCTGGCGGAAGTGAAGCTAGGTTTGGAACAAAGACAGTCTCTAGAAAATAAATTTGGCCTAAATTATCCGCTTTTAAAAAAATAATGTGCCTTTTTTAAATTTGAGCCTCCATAATGACACCAAAGTACCACCAAATCCTTAATTTTCCGTTATAGTTTATTTAAATTGCAAGCAATCTTTATCATAAACCAATTTGATTATTAAACTTCCGTTAAAGCAGGTACAACCTATTTGTTTCATTTGACCAACCAGTGCTCGCTTAAAGTTTGTTTGGGGTACAAATGTGCCATCCAAACCCGTTTGCGTTAGTGTTTTGTCATGTGTACATAATTAAAAAAAAATTATTTTATCTTTTTTTCAAAGCAAAATATCGATACATAGAAAGGGAGAAACTTGTGTAAAATTGTATAAGTTCCAACTCTGCCGAATAATAGTATCTGTTATTTCAAATATAATTTATTTGATATAACAAAGCACTATACCAAAGTAACTAGAAAATGCGCTTGGGTTGGTATCGTAATTTTTGCTTTTGCGGATTAAAGAGGCAAAACACATTCATGAATATGATTTGTATATAGTATGCAAAACGCATCATTCGATTTGTTATCTTCTGCAGCCTAGGCTCTGGAACATACTTACTTATATACACGTATAATGCACCGGTTCTACCTGTTCCTTCGACGCCTTCCTGTTTCATCTCCGTTACTGCATATTGCTGTATTTTTAACGTTTGTATTGGCGTTTGGTTTTCAAAAAAGCATCGGAATAAATACGCTTTTTGAGCGGTTTTTGAAAAAAATTGTTCAAAAGGAAATTTAAAAGTCTTTTTAGATGCGAAACACGTATTGTTGAATGCTCTCTCATGAATGTTCGTTTAAAAAATTATATAATTCAGGTAGTTTGCGAGTCTGAAGGGACGGAATTTTAAGCAAGAATGAAAAATACAATATTTGAGCACCAGAAAACACGACGAATTCTAGCGATTCAGAGGTGCTAACATTTGGTACGGTTATATGTGTCATCCATTCGTATCACGAAGTATAATTCATTACTACAAAAAAGACTGTCATGAAATGGTTGGGTTATTTTGTTCAAAACCCGAACCCGGCCCGAACCCGATAATCTGTAATTTGAAAAACCCGAACCCGACCCGAGCCCGAAAGTTCAAAATTTCAAAAACCCGGACCCGACCCGAATCCGAGAATTTCAAATTTGAACACCCGGAACCCGACCCGAACCCGAGAAGCTTTAATTTACAGAACCCGAACCCGACCCGAAACCCGTCGGGTTCGGGTCGGGTCCGGGTTTCGGGTCCAAAAACCCCAACCCGAGAAACTCTATAATAAATATCATGTAAAAACTATTGAAATTCATGTGGTGTACATCAAAATTATAAGATTCCCAAAAAAAAAATTTTTTCATGGCAAATTGCATGTCAAATTATTGTGATTAATACAATTTATATTTTTAGCACATTTTTGTACATATGGATGTCATGGATACATAAAATATAAGTTTGGATTTTTAGGAGTGTAGTTACGTTAAGGTTGCCGTGCGCAGCTCACATGGGTAACATCCCAAGCAAACGGAAAGCCTATAATACCCCCATGGCCATGGTCAAATTTTACCCCACCTACATGGAGTTTTGATAGTGTTTTGAATGGGGTCAACCGATGGAAACACCATCACCATAGTCCGATAGATCCCATATAAAAACCATATTTTGGTGTATTTATGGGTTATTAAAACCATTTGATGGAGTTTTGATGATCGCGAAACTTAGCACGGACCATATTTGAGAATTTGCTCGGAACGGTCCGGCTTTGACAGTTTATTTTCGGCTGCTTTACGGGGAACTCATTTGCTTTCGGCATCTGCACCGCGAAGAATTTAGATGAATTTTTATAGTTACCCTGGCTTAGGATAAATATATATTGAAAAATATTCCGCCTACAATAGGATTAGGACACCAAAGAGGCGAGTCAACCATCTGAACCCCAGTCTATTTCCAACTTTCAAGGGCAACGATCACGGCACTCAGTGTCCTTTTGCTTTTGCCCGAACCAGGGCGAAGCGAACGACAAAACAGTTAAGATACGTGCAAGGATCAAATAAACAAATTAAAAAGTCATCTGGATCCTGGATATAGACTGATCAGCACAAGGGCAAAAAATTGAGGCTTGCTTCAATTCTATAAAATTACAAACAAATTATCATTTGCAAGTGCGATAATAAATTTAATTTTAATAATAAATGGTGTACGGCTTTTGTTGGAGTTATTGATTTGGACTACATACAATTGTTCAAAGTTCCTCAAGTCATTATCGTCGAAATGCGGTATAACTTTTGGAAGGTGTATAAAGCAGGGCCTGAACTTTCGAGATGAATTTTAGATCGCTAGTATGTATTATCGCTCAACGTGCTTCTGCAGATTCTTCAACTTATTTTTATTAAGATGTTTTCCCAATAGGAATAATATCTGTGAGTTCATTGTTGTCTAGCTTCTTCCATAGTACAAGTTATGTTCACTATCAGGAATCGAACCTGCGGTCTCCTAGTATTTATTTGGGAGCATTATCCATTTTGCCATCGAGGAACTGTGGTGACGTCATCACAAATCCCCAACAGATTCTTGATCGCCACAATAGCCTTTATACCGACTAATGGTACTTCCGGTCTTTCATTCTCTGTCTATTTTCCGATCGACATTTTCCTAAAAACTTTGGAAAAAAGGAAATATTACACGATTTGCTTCAAAATAACCGGTAACGGCAACAAATATTTATCGATTGATTTCAGATTCTGTGGAAAATAAATAATTCAGTACACCACGTAAGCGATTCGACGTGAACGTGCATTTTTATTGCACTTTATAAGGGGTTTGGACCCTGGTGTGGTAGTCCAAATTCGTGTGAAATGCATATTATTTGCTTATAGTTATCATATCTTTCGTTGTGTTTGAAGTCAATATTAAACTGTAAAGATATCACGTAAGCACATAAATTTACTGATTTCTGTAATCCGAAGAATATCCTTAATAGAACATGGTTGTGAAAAAAATGTTCTCCTAAGAACTTTACTACTATTCTGCATACCAATTAGAATCTTGCACAGTACCTTTAGATGATTTCTTTTTTCGAACAAATACACACAATAACAACGCATGCACTATCCACGATCAATTGTTCATATTACACTTTGGTGCTAGAGTTGAATTAAACTACTTCCACCGACATAAAAATCAAACCGCCCCAAGCAAACACCAGCCTATCACGGAAAGCCTCTTTCGATGGTTCTGATCGCGTCGAAGTTGCACCGACGACTAGTGTATCAGCTCGATCCGCTGACCAGGCTTGCATTTTAAAGCCGTAGCTCAAAACCGGTGGTCTAAGCTCAGCATTTGGGGTTTATCTCCTATTGGCAATTGCTAGTCTCAGTCGCACGCCGTGACGGCAAATAGTCAACCAAGTCTAGTAAGTATTTAGTTTATGCTAGTCGCGATCAAAACAGCACGGCTAGTGTAGGCTCTTTGGTGGGAGATTCTCCGCCGAGAAGGTTAAATCGGCTTTATGGAGAACGGCTGCAGCGGAAGGTATGTTATTTCCTCCACTGGAAAACTTCCGACGCTAGTTCTGCTTTTGTCGGTCAATTCGTTGCTTGAACAGTCGGGTGCGAAACTAATGCGGGTGACATATTTTTCTCTCCAAATTTTGAAAGCAAAACTGAAGCATTCAACGAATATACGCTTTGAGAATTTTTGGCTCGAATCAAGGTTTCAGGTCACGGCTTTAGTTTCAGTTCACGGCTTCCTGATTAAACTATAGAGAAACATTAATTTATGAAATCGACTTTGAAAATAGGATTTTTAATTTTGGCATCGCTGATTTTCATACGCTCTTCTTCATCTCGGGCGGTTAGATATATCACATCGTACTTGAAAAAAATTCAAAAGCATTGTGTTCATTTGATATGTAGGGGAACTGTGGGTAAAATTACACAAAGTAAAGTTAATATTCGATAAATGCATAACTAACTTCACTGAAACATCATCTGTCGAGTAGTCAAAGGATATAGCACCCATTTCTCTTGATAAAAGAGATGAGTGAGTAATGTCTGTGACTTGCCCGCACTGTCGTGAGTACTACACTTCGGCCTGTTAATTCATATCTACTGATATTAAAAGGAATCACGTTTGAATTTTTAAATTATATTTCATTATGGTGGATCTGAAAAGAACTTTGGCGTTGGTTTTGATGGGTGATTCGCTGGATGTAAATATCGTTGGATGTTGCACCTTGCTGGTATCTGAAAAATTCGTGTACGGTTTAATTGCGTTCGATGCCCCCGCTGCCGAAAATCCATAGCGTTTACCACTAGCGTCCAGAAGCTAAGCCATGGAGGTACTCGTTTGGCATAAGCGCAAAAAATGATGCAAACAGGCACGCGGCCCCTATATCTATGATTTTTCGTGTTTGATTGAACCACTTAGGCGCTTCCTATTGACGGCTCTGCCTGAAGTAGCTGTCAAGTTTTTGCCTTTCTCATATAGAAAGGTTATGCAATCACTCTGAAAAACGTCAACCTAATCCCGGCCCGGAGGGCCGAGTGTCATATCCTATTCGACTCAGTTCGTCGAGATCGGAAAAAGTCTGTATGTGTGTATGTATGTGTATATGTATGTGTGTATGTATGTGTGTGTATGTGTGTGTGTATCTGTGTATATGTATGTGCGTATGTGTCAAATAATGTCACTCATTTTTCTTAGAGATGGCTGGACCGATTTGCCCAAACTTAGTCTCAAATGAAAGGTGCAACCTTCCCATCGGCTGCTATTGAATTTTGGATCGATCGGAATTCTGGTTCCGGAATTACGGGTTTCAGAGTGCGGCCACACAGAAATTTCTCATATAAACTATAGGAAAAATTAAAAATAGAATTTTTATTTTTGACGCTAAATGTGTTCAAGGTGCATGAAACGTCGAGATTTGATGCAAACTGGAAACAAAATTTGACGACGGTTCACTTTTTTGGATTTTGGCACATTTTTGCCTTTTTGCCTTTCTCATATAGAAAGGTTATGCAATCACTCTGAAAAACGACAACCTAATCCCGGCCAATTTTTTTTTGACTCGCATAAGGTTTCTGGATTTTAACAGGGACGTAGTTGATGGTTTACGGAGAGGGGTTACACCCCCCCCCTCTACTGTTCACTCCCCTCCTTTAAAAATCTCTTTAAATCACCCCTCAGACCACCACCCCATCCAGCCCTCATACCCCTCCCTTTCAACCCCATCATCTTTAAACCACCACTGTATCACAAAGCATACCAATTTAAGCTGGGGAGTCGTTCGTTCATGGGACTTTCGCCCTCCTCACATACCCACCCCCGCGTGACAAAATGAGTTAGCAAGCAGATAACATTGATCTAATGCTGATTACGCTAATGGAGTATGATATTTTTTTGTTTCAAGTGTTTCACCGTCGACACGTAGCTCATCAAGTTCGTGGCTGGCATGCCATTGTATATAAGTGCAAAGTGTACTAAGAATGTAATGAACATTTCCACAATTATGTTGAACATAAAAAGCCTCCGTGCCATAGTTTAGAGAAATGAGAAAGGCATAATTGCACCGCTAGGTGGATTAAAACAGGTTTTTTTTTATTCAATTCGTTTATTTCATAATGCACGTTTGCGTTAGCTTAAATGTGTCAATTTTGTTTTGTTTTGCATTTTAAATTACTTAAAACTAGGGGATTACATATTGATTTTTTTAAATGAAACTAAGGAGATTTGATAGCTATCTTATGCATATACACAAGGGGGTAATATAATTTTCGTAAAATTTCGCTAAGTCATTTAGTTTTTATGTCAATATGGTTTGACATTTTTATCAGTGAGATTATTGGAGCGAATAATTTTTAACTAAGAGGGACAATTTTTACGACTATCTTAAAAGTAGGAATAGTTATTCCTACTTTTAAGATAGTTAGAGTGTGTGATTTAATTTTGTAAACATTCGGGGAGATTAATTATTTATTTTAATGTGATAGTAGAGTTGAGCACTTTCAACGAGATTATGTAATATAATAGTTAAAACTAGAAGTGACAAGGAGACCCAAATGCTTTAGGAAGATATTTGGTGGGGAGGGGTAGGGGTGTTACTTCTGGGTATAAGAGTCAGGCAGGGTGGACAAAGATGGCAGGGGGAGAAAATTATTAACTTTCAGTTTCAGGCATCGGGAGATCAACGGCATAGATTACAGACTCGGGTGGCCCTCATCAAGAAGAATCATGCACTGGGAACGCCTGGTGGTCCTCCTCAAGACGGCAGAGGTTTCTCCGGACGATTTCGTAGTACGGCTCAGATGTGGATCGGCAACACTTCGAGGGTATGTAGGGCCCGTGTTTGTTGGCTCATTCGACAGAGATGTTTTGTGCCGCCTTGGATTCACATCAAACCATCGTGGGTGTATGGTACAGGCGGAAGAGGGCAGTTCTGAGAATGATAAGGAAAATAAAGGGGGCAGTTAAATTTGTATATTGATGGTTTTTAGGAAGGGGAATATAGAGGAGATCGCGGCTTGCCAGTACATCTCAAACTGGAATGTTGGTTGTGCCCGCAGGGTATCCATTGGCCGAGAGCTGGCGGAACGGTACTCAGTGCACACCCAGACAATGTGATCGATGTCGTGGTAACCGTAACCGCAATAAGCATTTTGTTTTAATCCATCAAATTTTTCCCGGCGAATACATTCGCAACAACGTCGTGATATACTTTGTTTTCCACCCCGTATTTGGCACAAATAATTATTATGATAACTTGCCTTAAGTAGTAATCGATAATTTCATCTAAATCTAAATCCAAGGCTGGCAACAACAATTATAGTACTTTACGGTCATAAATTCTAACTCTTTGCAGTTGTCAAGGAATTTTGTGTGACATTAGCGTCGTAATGGTAGAATAACAATTGTACAACACTTTTGTTGTGAAACGGAATCTTTTCCGCTTGTTTTTTACAGTTTGACAAAAAAAAATCACAAAAAGTTTCACTTGTTGTGTCCAACAAAAAATGGACTTTTCATCATGCCGTCGTTAATGAGTTTACGGCCCATATAATGATTTAGAATGAAATTAGACATCTAAACCATCGATTGTGGAACTTTATTTTGTTTCGAATTAAGAACGATGAAGTTTACTGATGCTTTTTTATAAAGTTCGGTATTTGTTGCGCATGTTTTGCCCTGTATTGTATGATATTACTATAATAGGCACCATACCCTAGCACGGCGATATGACGTGGCATACAATAACAAAGCATGTTACGATTCTTGATGCAGAATAAGAACATGGAATCAAGCAATGTGTCATATTGTTGCCCTGGCTGGTCATGTGACGATAAATCGGGCTGATTAGATTGCGTCAATTCCTTTTTGATCGCCTGTTGGTTCGTTTTGCGTCAATAAAAATAGCCTGGGAATACCAATGGCAGAGTTTTTATAAACATGTTCATTTTTCAACACCAATTAATTTCTCTGCAAATTTAATGCACATTTTTTTAATTCTGGGGATTTTTTTCTAATATCGCTACAAAAGCGATCATTATTCAATAGTAGTTATAATTAATTGAGTATAGATGGATTATTGGCGCCCAGTACTACTCTCAAAGAACCTCTGATGATGTCGTGATGATGACCCGAATAGTTAAAGTTCAAGCAATGCGAGTTGTTAATGATTTTCAACACTTTCGTTGCTTCTGCCACGACCCAACCTGTCGCATATTGTAAATATTAGGTTTTGCAATGACATGCGTTGCTCACACAGACCTCTAAAAGGTATGTACTAATCAATCTTACACCGGAGAACCAAACCTTTAACATTCTACCGGTTTGGAAACGTCAATCCAAAAAGTAAACATATCGGCAATCGCCTTGCAACAGCAGTAAAATTTAAGAGATCATATGTGCATTCAGCGATTTCCTTCACTAAGTTGGCAAGTGTTGGATAAAATAGTAGGAACCGGTTCCAAAAGTAACGATCGTCTCGTCTAGATCAGAATGTGTGTCACGCATCTAGAATATCATAAAATGCATCGCCACTGCACGGATAAGCTATCCTCCAGTGGCAAAACTAAATTAAAGATTGCGTAATCAATGCTAACCATGTACACAGAAATAGCTTCATTCCATTTCGGAAACCAGCACATTGGGCATAGAACGTAGGAACAATGTCAAAACTCGAGCTGAAACTGCATCATCTTTGGCCTTCAGCGAAGCCAATGAATAACCATTAAGGTTAACGCCTTTCTTTAGCTAGCGCCGCCGATAAAATTGCCGTAAATCTAACGAAAAAAAAACAACGGTCAATGTTAGTGGCACGCGGCTGCCGTTACCAGTGACACGTAAGATTGAACTGAAAACTCCATTAAAAACTGGCTATTGGAGCTTGCCTTTTGAGATTCAGTGAGGCAAGCTAGCTTGATCAACATAACGCAGGCGTATTAAGTAAATGACTTGTCGTCATCGGAACTAAGAGAGGAAAACATCGGATACGCGTTGGCAAATATTATCTGCCTATCCATTAGGGTTTCGTGTTTTTCACGCGGATCGAAACAATACAGACGAAACAGAAGTTCCGAAAAAAATAGTATATGTTAATGGTATGACTTTGAAGTGTCTGAAGGCAAATCGACGATCTCGAATGACTATCGGTTGTCAAGGTGTGTTTCACTAACCTCACTTAGGCGACCAATTAAAACTAGATCGAAAAGTTAGTCACATTTTTATTTTTTCCGTTATTGGTTTTATTTGACCTATCCTTACTATTCCGCTTAAAATATACCTACATACTCGGTTTGTCAAAATGAGACAGAATGCTGACTGCTCGGCCGGCTATGGAAGCTGACCTCCAATGTCAGCTTCACCTCCGAGCAGCCTAGATAAACCGTGTAGAGTCGGTAGTGGTTATCTCAACCGGTTAAGAATTACACTACGTGCCGTCTGTTCCGGTAGTAAAAACCCACCAAACAGGTCATCCCAATTCCATTGTTGAAGGGGGTTCAAAATATTCTCAGTGCGAATTCGCCAGTCCGACAGAATTGTTTTTTTTTTCAAAACCAATCCTGACGTGAATACTAGAGACAAACGGAAACAATTTGTTCATTATTTTCCTTCTTCTTTCCGAAAAACAATATCAGTCCCAGTTTGTCGAATGGTGCCATTTCTTTAATTTAAGGTTCAACTGACAAAGCTTGGAGATCAATCAGTAATACTCTACCAATGTCCCGAATACATTGTTTCATTTTCATGAAGGTATTTCCAACGCTTTTTTCGTTCTCCAAGATGGCCGTTTGTAGAGGCGTTCTCTGTTGAACCTTAAACTCTGCAAATTTGATAGCATGCTATCGACAGCTGAACATCCACTTAATCATGTTACCTCATAAATACCGATTGGTGTATGACAAATCTGCGAAATCGATCATGCACTGATAAAAATGTCATCGGATCGTTGCTCGGTTACATGATGTAACAAAAATGCAAAACATAACGGCACAAGTGTTACATGATGCGCTGTCTGTAAGCAAACCCCTTCCGAAATATATATGAAAGCGATCCATTCACCATTTCTTTCCTTTTGATTCTATACAATTGATCAAAGAGATCGTCTTTGTCCGGAATTTCGCGATATGACAGCAACAAGTAGTACCTATACTCATCGGGCAACGTGATTTTCGAGGTGCTAGTGTTAAGTTACCCTTTTAAAATAAATCAACAGTAGTATCGTTGGCAACAAAAGCAACTTTCAGCCTGAGTGCCCAAAACAGGCTGAACTCAATTAACTCTCTATATGCAGACAGTACATTGGTAAGTAGCACTTTGGTGAAGGTCACTACTTTTATTTTGTTTTCATGTCATTTGTTACGTTTACATTTTACAGATGTCTACGTTTCTGCAGGCGCAAATGATGTGATCGATCGGGCGGCAGTTTTTTCAGCGCTCGCCGTTTATTATTGCCGATTACGATTGTTTACGTGTTCTATAAATCAGCTAATAAAACGAATCGGTTCACATTATTTCGTAAAACAATGTTACTTGTTCGAATTGTCGGTATAGGGAACCAAATTGAATAGATTAATTGCAAGATTATTTTTTTCTATTTAATTTAGTTTACATTATATTTCTAATTCCACGAAGATTTGTCCGAAAATCTCTAAAATCGTGACCGATATCTTAGATTCCGATGAAACTTTGCAGGCTAAACCAGCATGTAAGACTGAACATTTTCCACAGTTAATAAGATTCTTTTGATACAAGTGCAATTTTTTAAAAGGGCGTAGACGTTTCTACGCGCATTAATTTCATTTTTTTCTGTTCGATTACTCTATTTTATACAGCAAAACTATCCGAGAACGAGTTACAGGAAATGAATACGTTTTCACAAAAAAAATATTCGCTGAAAAAAAATTGTGTCATTTTTCACAATAACAAAAATTTATGTTAAAAATTAAAATTGCAAAAGACTCATTTTTTGTGTCATCAACAAAAACCTAAAGAGAAAAGAAACTTTTTGAATGTGATTGTATGATGGATATCATATTGGTAAACATCTATCGTTTTAATATCTATCATTTTAATATCAATTGTTTTAACAAAACGATAAATATCCTTATCTATCATTTTAATAAAACCATAACTCTCCGAGTTCTCGATCGAAGCAGTTCGTTTTCTGGTGCTGTGCATAAAGTGAATAAGAATATATATTGTCAGTGAAGGTCAACCATTGTTTGAGGCAGTCTTTGTTCGCCGGTGCCCAGGCTGGTGAAGTGAATACCAGAATAGCTGGACACGCCGATATATAAGCTAAGTATTTTTTTTCTTTCTTTCATTTCCCTTTCTCCGATCGGTCTCTACTTTTTCCCTTTCCCCTGAATGCAAGTTTCATCTCTCGTTTACACCACGTGCTATCCTCGTGCCTAAATGGCCGAGGGCGAAGGAACATTGGAAGGGAATGATATTCCCATGGATTCACCGAATAAACCCGAAATTACTCCCTCCCCTGATTCCCCCAGTCCTCCCCGTATTAAAACATACCCAGCCAGTTCAAATGGCCCCTGGGTGGTGTATTTCCGGCCCAACACGAAATTGCCTAATATTCTAGAGATCTCACGGGAGCTGACTGCTAACTACCCGTCCGTAGCTCAGGTAAAACGTGTTCGAGCTAACAAGATACGCGTTATAGTAAATGACCAGGCAAACCAGATTGCTCGCAGCGAGCGTTTTACGAAGCAATTCAGGGTGTATGTGCCTTGTAGGGCAGTGGAGATCGATGGGGTCGTCGCCGAACCGGGTCTGAAGTGCGAAGACCTGTTGAAGTACGGGGTTGGCTGCTTTAAGGACCCTTCACTTCAACAGGTCCAGATTCTGGAATGCAAGCAATTGTATTTCGCAAAAACTGAAGATGATAAGACAACTTATTCTCCGTCAGACTCGATTCGGGTGACTTTCTCCGGGTCTTCTCTTCCCAACTATGTCCTCCTGGATAAGGTTCGCCTACCTGTTCGCCTGTTTGTACCGCGGGTTATGAACTGCAGCAATTGCAAGCAACTGGGCCACACAGCCACTTATTGTGGCAATAAGAAAAGGTGCGGCAAATGCGAGGGAGAGCATGAGGATGACGCTTGCGGTGGAGAAACTGAAAAGTGTATTTACTGCGGGGGCCCTCCGCATGCTCTTAAGTCATGCCCGGCGTACAAGCAGCGCGGGGATAAAATTAGGCGCTCCCTTAAGGATCGCTCGAGGCACTCTTTTGCAGAAATGCTAAAGAATGCTTCGCCATCTGTCCCTTCCGAAAATTCCTTTGCTCTTTTGGCTCGTGGTTAGCAAGAATCTGACGATCCACAAGAGGGAACATCTTTTGTTAACCCGAGGGAACCTAGGAAGATGAGAAAGCTAGCCTCCCCTAGACTGCCTCGTAAGGGTGCCAAGGTGTCCTCCTCAGAGAGTGTGCCAACTACATTTAATAAATCCAACGGAAGTGGTGCCCAAAAGCCGAAGCAAGTTGCTCCAGGACTTGGAAATTTTAATTCTAACAAGGTGTATCCACCACTTCCAGGGACACCAAACCCCCCTTTTTTCAAACAGACACTCAATCCAGTAATGGACTAATGAAATTTTCTGACATAGTGGACCTAATTTTCACAGCTTTCAATGTTACTGATCCTCTTAAAAGCATTCTGATACGTTTTCTCCCTATAGTGCAAACATTTTTGAAGTAGTTGGCTGCTAAATGGCCCCTCCTTGCAGCGATCGTATCCTTCGATGGCTAAGTCATCAAACGAGGTCACTGATTTGATCACTGTCCTACAGTGGAATTGCAGAAGTATCCTCCCGAAAATCGATTCCTTCAAATTTTTACTAAACAGTTTAAAATGTGATGTTTTCGCATTATGTGAAACTTGGTTAACTTCCGATATAAATCTCAACTTTCACGACTTTAATATAATCCATCTGGATCGAGAAAACCCTTACGGAGGAGTACTTTTGGGGATCAAAAGGTGCTATTCTTTCAACCTAATTAACCTCCCTTCGACACCAGGCATTGAAATTGTCGCTTGTCAAGTTATAATCAAAGGTAAAGACCCTTGCATTGCTTCCATCTATATTCCTCCTAGAGCCTCGGTAGGGTACCGAACGCTTTGTAATATCACGGAATCCTTACCGGCACCGCGGCTAGTTCTGGGAGACTTTAACTCGCACGGTACGGTATGGGGCTGTCTCCATGATGATAATAGGTCAACATTAATCCAAGATCCTTGCGACAATTTCAACATGACCATCTTAAACACGGAAGAAATGACGCGGATTCCTACACCACCAGCACGCGCAAGCGCGTTGGATTTATCGCTATGCTCGACATCGCTACAGTTAGATTGCAGGTGGAAGGTGATCCCTGATCCTCACGGTAGCGATCATTTGCCTATCGTAATTTCAATTGCTAACGGTTCAAGACCATCGGAAACAATCAATGTCTCCTATGACCTCACACGGAACATTGATTGGAAGAGTTACGCGACCGCGATATCCGTTAAAATCGAATCCACTCAAGAACTTCCTCCGGAGGAAGAGTACAGGTTTTTGGCTGGCTTGATTCTCGACAGTGCGAATCAAGCTCAGACTAAACCAGTACCCAGCGCGAATACCCATGGACGGTCTCCCACACTGTGGTGGGATAAAGAGTGCTCAGAGCTGTACGCGGAAAAGTCCACTGCATATAAGACCTTCCGGGAAGACGGACGCTAGCTATCAACGCGTCGTTAGAAAGACGAATGAAGAGTCTTATGAAAGCCAAAAAACGCAGTTATTGGCGCCGGTTCGTCGACGGGTTAACGAGAGAAACAGCGATGATCACTCTTTGGGGTACGGCTCGACGTATGCGTAACCGAAACAGTACAAACGAGAACGTGTAATATTCAAACCGTTGGATATTCGCTTTCACCAAGAAGATCTGTCCGGACTCTGTCCCGGTACAGAAAACGTGCCGCGCCGCGTCTCCTCCCGATACCGCGAACGAAACACCGTTTTCGATGGTGGAGTTCTCACTTGCTCTCTTAACGCCCCAGGGTTAGACAGAATCAAATTCAACTTGCTGAAGAATCTGCCTGACACTGCAAAAAGGCGCTTGTTGAATTTATTTAACAAGTTTCTTGAGGGTAACATTGTCCCTCATGACTGGAGGCAAGTGAAGGTCATCGCCATCCAAAAACCAGGAAAACCAGCCTCCGATCACAACTCGTATCGGCCGATTGCAATGCTGTCCTGTATTCTGAAGTTGTTCGAGAAAATGATCACGTTTGGAGTATTTCATGCGGATCCGAAGGTACCACCCGTCGACCCTAGTTCTTATATTTCTTGCTTAAAATCTGACTACTTAAAAAGTATATAGTTTGTTGGCACTTTGGGGATGTTCTCATTCAAAATTTTCAAAAATTTGATTTTTTTCTTTGCATTTTTTGAAAGGTATGAGTGTCTACTAAGGTAAAGTGCCTATTTTCACCATACTAAGGAGGGTGCCTTACTAATTCGTTAATTACTCGGCCTACAATCAATGGAATGCGTACAAATTGGCATCAACAGCCTTGCTTCGTTGTTAAGAACTGTGATGAAAACACAAATGCGCTGAAAACGGTGAAATTCTTGTGTTTGAGCGCAACGAAAACTCGAATTGAGTGCCCCTATTATTGCCCTACCATTTGACTCAATGCCTCGAACAAAGATGGCAGACACTGCTCTAACCAACGGCTTCAAATGCGTAAGGTTATAAAAGAAACATGGCGAAAATAGGCTCATCACCCTTATATTGTGTTAAAATGGGTTTTCCGATCCGGGCATCATCTATATACTAAAAAAATCAGTTCATTATTTGCAAAATCAACTTTGAAACAATAAAACATACATCCATAACCATATAGTCAAGAGACAAAAACACGCTTTTGTCGAAATATTTTTTTGTATTATGTATTGGCTTTTGGGGGGACCTCTGTGCGCCGGTCACGTCCTTACAGTCATCGGGTAAGAGAAGTAATTTTTTTTATTCAAATCGTTTATTTGATAAGGCACGTTGCGTTAGCTTAAAGGTGCCAATTTTGTTTTGTTTTACATTTTAAATTGCTTAAAACTAGGGGATTACATATTGTTTTTTTAAAAATGAAACTAATGCGATTTTATAGCTATCTTATATATCTACACAAGGGGATAATATTGTTTTCGTAAGATTAGGGGGGTCATTTAGTTTTTGTGGCAATATGGTTTGACATTTTTATCAGTGAGATTATTGGAGCAAATAATGTTTAATTAAGGGGGACAATTTTTTACGACTAACTTAAAACTAGGCATAACTAGAGGGCATGATTGAATTTTGTAAAGATTCGTAATTATAGTTATTTTTGTGGGTAGTAGAGTTGGGCAATTTCAACGAGATTATATAATATAATAGTTAAAACTAGAAGAGACAAGAAGAGCTAAATGCTTCGTGATGATATTGGGGGGGGGGGGGGGGGTAGGGGTGTTACTTCTGGGTATAAGAGTCAGGGGAGGGAGGGTAGACAAAGATGGCAGGGAGAGAAAATTATTTCAGTTTCAGGCATCGTGAGATCAACGGATGGATTACAAACTCGGGTGGCCTTCATCAGGGGAATCATGTACTGGGACGCCGGGTGGTCCTCCTCAAGATGGCAGGGGTTTTTCCAGACGATTTCGTAGTACGGCTCAGATGTGGATCGGCTACATTTCGAGTTAAGCGTGTTATGTTCGTGCCGTAGGTCCCGTGTTTGTTGGCTCATTCGATACAGATGGTTTGATACAGGTGGAAGAGCGTTCTGAGAATGATAAGGAGATAACAAGGGGCAGTTAGACTTGTATATTGATGGTTTTCACAAAGGTGTATATAAGGGACATATAGAGAACATCGCGGCTTGCCAGCACATCTCGAACCGGGACGTTGGTTGGTCTTCCTCGGGCCCGCAGGGTATCCATTAGCCGAGACCTAGCGGAACTGTACTCGGTGCACGCCCAGACAATGTGCTCGATGTCGTGATAGCCGTCGCCACAAGCGCAGATACCACTATCCACGAGCCCAATACGCCGGAGATGTGCATCCAGCGTGTAATGGTTTGCCATGAGTCGGGACATCACACGAATGAAGTCACGACCCACATCCATCCCCTTGAACCAAGGTTTCGTCGATACCTTAGGGATTATCGAATGTAGCCACCTTCCCAGCTCTCCACTGCTCCACGAAGTTTGCCAACTTTCGAGGGTTCTCTGATGAGTAATACTGAAAAATTCGCTGAAGCAAATTGGTCTTTCGTAAACGTCTCCTTCTAAGGCACCCACCTTAGCTAAGGAGTCTGCCTTCTCATTGCCCGGAATGGAGCAATGAGAAGGGACCCATACCAAGGTAATCTGGAAAGAGTTGTCAGATAAAGCACTCAGTAGCTCCCGTATTTTCCCCAAAAAATACGAGGAGTGCTTGCCTTGTTTCATCGAGCGAATAGCGTCAATGGAACTGAGGCTATCCGAAACGATGAAGTAATGGTCTGCGGGTAATGTTTCAATGACTCCAAGGGTATACTGAATGGCAGCTAGTTCTGCGGCGTAAACTGAAGCAGGGTCACTGAGTTTGTAGGAGGCGGTGAACTTTTGATTGAAAATACCGAAGCCAGTGGATCCTTCGAGGTTTGATCCGTCAGTATAAAACATCTTAGAACAGTCGACTTCTCGGAATTTATTATAAAAAATGTTTGGAACCACTTGTGGGCGTATGTGGTCCGGAATTCCACTAATCTCGTCTTTCATGGATGTGTCGAAGAAAACAGTAGATTCAGAAGTATTTATGAAATGCACACGGTTGGGATTGTAAGAAGAAGGGTTAATATTCTGCGCCATGTAGTCAAAGTACAGGGACATGAAACGGGTCTGAGAATTGAGCTCAACAAGCCTTTCGAAATTTTCAATCACGACCGGGTTCAAGATATCGCATCGAATGAGCAATCGATATGAGAGTTCCCAAAATCGATTTTTCAACGGGAGAACGCCCGACAGCACTTCGAGACTCATCGTATGGGTCGACTGCATGCACCCTAAGGCGATACGCAAACAACGATACTGAATTCTTTCGAGTTTGATGAAATGTATGTTCGCGGCGGAGCGAAAGCAGAAGCATCCGTATTCCATTACCGACAGTATCGTTGTTTGATACAACCTAATTAGGTCTCCTGGGTGGGCACCCCACCATGTTCCGGTTATTGTACGAAGAAAGTTGATCCTTTGTTGGCATTTCTGTTTCAGATACCGAATATGGCATCCCCAAGTACCTTTCGAGTCGAACCAGACCCCTAGATATTTTACTGTGAAGACCTGAGCGATAGTTTGACCCATTAATAGAAGCTGTAATTGTGCTGGTTCACGCTTCCTTGAAAATACAACTAGCTCAGTTTTCTCCGTGGAGAATTCGATACCCAGCTTAATAGCCCAAGCAGACAAATTGTCCAGGGTATTCTGTAATGGTCCTTGTAGATCGACAGCTTTGGGTCCCGTAACAGACACCACGCCATCGTCTGCAAGTTGCCTTAACGTGCAGGAATTGTCAAGACATTCATCAATGTCGTTGACATAGAAATTGTATAAAAGGGGGCTTAGACATGAGCCCTGGGGAAGGCCCATGTAGCTAAATCGTGATGTCGATAAGTCACCATGCGAAAAATGCATGTGCTTTTCCGACAACAAGTTTAGTAAAAAGTTGTTTAAAGTCGCTGAAAGACCATGCTGGTGCAGCTTCTCTGAAAGAATGTTGATCGAAACTGAATCAAAAGCCCCCTTAATATCTAGGAACACTGATGCCATCTGCTCTTTGCTAGCATAGGCCATTTGAATTTCAGTTGAGAGCAACGCAAGACAATCGTTTGTCCCTTTGCCTTTGCGAAAGCCAAATTGTGTATCTGACAGTAAGCCATTTGCTTCGACCCAATTGTCGAGGCGGGATAGGATCATTTTCTCGAACAACTTCCGGATACAGGATAGCATTGCGATCGGACGGTACGAATTGTGGTCGGAGGCTGGTTTTCCTGGTTTTTGGATGGCGATGACCTTCACTTGTCTCCAATCGAGTGGGACAATGTTAGCCTCGAGAAACTTATTAAATAAGTTCAACAAGCGTCTCTTGGCAGAGTCAGGCAGATTCTTCAACAAGTTGAATTTGATTCTGTCTGGCCCCGGAGCTTTATTGTTACACGACAAGAGAGCAAGTGAGAACTCCACCATCGAAAAAGGTGTTTCGTTCGCGCTATCGTGAGGAGACGCGGCGCGGTAAATCTTCTGTGCCGGGGCGGAATCCGGACAAACCTTCTTGGCGAAATCGAATATCCAACGGTTTGAATATTCCACGCTCTCATTAGTACTGTTTCGATTTCGCATACGTCGGGCTGTTCCCCAAAGAGTGCTCATCGATGTTTCTCTCGTTAATCCGTCGACGAACCGGCGCCAATAATCGCGTTTTTTGGCTTTCATCAAACTCTTCATTCGCTTGTCTAACGTCGCGTACTGTCGAAAACTGGCGGGTAACCCGTCGTTCCAGAAGGTCTTAAACGCGGCGGCCTTCTCTGCGTACACGTCTGAGCACTCTTTATCCCACCAGGGATTGGGAGAACGTTTTTGTATGTTCGCGCCGGGTACTGGCCTAGTCTGAGCTTGATTCGCGCTGTCGAGAATCAAGCCAGCCAAAAAGCTGTACTCTTCCTCCGGAGGAAGTTCTTGGGTAGATTCGATGTTGTCGGATATCGCGGCAGCATAGCTCTTCCAATCGATATTTCGTGTGAGGTCATACGAAATATTGATTGATTTCAATGGCCTTGAACCGTTATTGATTGAGACTACAATCGGCAAATGGTCGCTGCCGTGGGGATCAGGAATTACCTTCCACGTGCAATTTAACCGCAGCGATGTTGAGCAAAGGGACAAGTCTAAGGCGCTCGGACGCGCTGGAGGAGCAGGAATCCGTGTCATTTCACCCGTGTTTAAAATTGTCAAATTGAAGTTATCGCAAAGATCCTGAATTAAGGAAGACCGGTTATCATCATAGAGGCAACCCCATGCTGTACCGTGAGAGTTAAAGTCTCCTAAAACTAGTCGCGGTGCTGGTCTTGTAGCCTTGTAGCCGTCGGTGCCCAACCGCGGTGTTGGGGGGAATATATATGGAAGCTATGCAAAGGCTTTTGCCTTTGATTGTTACTTGACAAACGACAACTTCAATACCTGTTATCGAGGGAAGGTTAATTCTGTAGAAGGAATAGCACTTTTTGATCCCCAAAAGCACTCCTCCATAGGGGGTGTCTCGATCCAGGCGAATAATATTAAAGTCATGGAAGTTGAGATCTATGTCGGAAGTTAACCAAGTTTCACATAATGCAAATGCATCGCAACTCAAATTATTTATTAAAATTTTGAAGGAATCGATTTTCGGGATGATACTTCTGCAATTCCACTGTAGAACAGTGATCAAATCCGTGACCTCGTTCGATGAGTTAGCCATCGAAGGATACAATCGCTGAGAGGAGGGGCCATTTAGCAGTCAACTGCTTCAAAAATGTTCTCACTGTAGGGAGAAAAGCTAACATAAGACTTTTAATAGGATCAGTAATATTGAAAGTTTTTATTATCCAGTCCACTATGTCCGAGAGTTTTATAATTCCAGTGCTGTGATTACTCTCGAACTGAAACAAAGGAACACTTGGGATTTTTGATGTTCCTGGAAGTGCTGGGAACTCCTTCTCTGAGCTTAATCCTCCGAGACCAGGAGCTAATTGCTTCGGTTTGGTTGCAACACTTCCAATAGATGTGACTTTCGGAGCCCCCTCATGGGACACCTTCTGGCCTTTACAAGGAACTTTACGAGAGGAAGTATTCCTCCTCTTCCTATAAATTCTAGGCACCCTAGTAGATGTTCCCTCTTGTGGGTTACCAGCCTCGCCCTCGTCAGGAGGCAAGTGAGTATAGATGTTTGCTGAGGATGGTGGCGTAGCATTCTTTAACATTTCTGCGAAAGAATGTTTGGATCGTCCCGCAAGGGAACGTTTCAGTTTATCCCCGCGTAGTTTGTACGCGGGACATGCCGAGATATCATGCAGACTCTCTGCACAGTAAGGACACTTTTCGGCTTGCTTACTGCACGAATCATCTAGATGATTCTCCCCGCATTTTCCACAGCGGGCCTTGTTGCTACAATGGGTGGCTGTGTGACCCAGTTGTTTACACTTTGTGCAATTCATGACCCGCGGCACAAACAGACGCACAGGCAGACGAACCTTGTGCAAGAGGACGAAATTTGGCAAAGCGGTACCAGCGAAGGTCACCCGATAAGAGTTTGATTGGGGGTACGTTTTTGAACCATCCCCCGCAACTACTACTGAGTGCAAACGTTTGCACTCAAGTATTTTAACTGGCTGAAGTAAGCGGTCTCTGAATCGGCCAACCCCGTACTTCAGCAGATCCTCGCACGTCAAACTCTCATCGGTTACGACGCCTTCGGATTGTACTCTTACAGCCGGAATATACACGTTATAATCCCGCGTAAAGTGCTCACAGCAAGCAATATCGTTTGCCTGCTTTGAGTTGGCTAGCAACACCCTTATCTTGTCCGAGCGGACCTTTGAAATTTCGGTCACAGCCGAGAACCGTTCCGTCAGGTCTCTAGAAATCTGAAGAAAATTCAGTGATTTAGTCTTGGGCCGAAAGAAGACCACAAATGGACCAGTTGAGAGTTCTGGATAGCATTTGGGCCGGGGGGGGAGCCTTAGAAGTTGAACCCGATTCAACTTCCATTTGACCATCCGGAGAGGGAACCATAGAAAACGTCAACGCACGGGGTCAGCGCCCGCGCAGACGGAAGAAAGCAATAAATGTGTTACAAAAGACAAAAACCACTTAGCTTTAAACTGGTGTCCAACGACGAACCGATCCAGCTTATACAGCTGGCTATTGTTTAATCCTCACACGCGAACAAAAGACTGAGGACCGAACCGAACTGGCAAAATAACCTTGAATGCGGATTAAAACTATTCTTTATCGCCTCACACAGCACTACGGACTAGAAAAAACAACCTCTGTCTCGATGGAGAGCTCGAAAACGAATGGAGAGAAGTAATGTTAGTATAATAAACGTTGTTGTGGAGACTGTGTATTCCTCTCCATCTCCACGTTTGTTACGGGAAGAAGTTTTTGTTAATAGGATGGGGTAAAGAGTTACACAAATCTGGATTCACCTTGATAGGTGATACGAGCTTGGGCAGCCGGCTGCCAAGAATTTATGATAGATTTACCGTTTGTTGAATGAATTTAGAATTTTTTACGCAACTTACTAGAGGAAAATTAGAGACAATAAGAACGGAAAGAAACTAACTTGTCACCTTTTGCGTCAATCACCAAGCTATATTTTTATGCTCATGAAGAAATATGGTTAACATTAAAATAATATTGTGCATGTACTACTCAATATATTGAGTACTTTCAAATGCCATGTGAAAGTACTCAATATATTGAAAACGATTAATATAATTGATTAAAGATTTATTGAATTTATAGTTATCCATTGAATATGACAATAAAACATTCGTGCACTCTTTGTGCTTCTTGATTGCCGCAAATTGGTAATTGGTTTCGAATTGTTTTTGTGAATGGACAATTCTCAATCCTCATACAAAATTCAACCGTCATCATTCACTCAGACAAGATCATGCGTATTCCTCACGTGCACTAAATAGCCAATAGATTAGTTTCCTAGTTGGTAAAATAAACACTAAACAAACAAAGAAATTAGTTTCGCCCAGTCTATAGAAATGTTAGCTCGATTGGCATCAACCGGCGGATACGTGTTCCCTTTCAATGCTATCAAATCAAAGAACATTTAAAATTGCATATGCAATTCTGAATATAACAAAATGCTTCATTATTTGCATTAAAATGAGAAAAAAATTAGTTAGGGACGATCCATCAATGACGTAGCATTTTTTGAGTGATTTTTAACACGCCCACTCCCATCGTAGCATTTCCTCACAAATTTCTAAATATCCCCTGGTAATTACGTAGCTTGACGGTAATTCTCCCCCCCCCCTTGTTCCCGTAAAATAAAAAAAAATAAAAAAACGATGTTAGTTATTCCCCTTTAAAAAAGTTACGTAGCATGACATGACCCCCTAATATCATAACAAAATACAAAACTCCCCCCTCCCCCATCTAATGCTACGTCATTAATGGATGATCCTTTACATGACCAGGGTGCAGGGTTACCAAAAACACAGAATAATCTGTATTTATGCAGATTTTTCAGCCAATTTTAGACCAAGAATCTGTATGTGAAGATATACAGATTTTTGCGTGTATGTACAGATATACAGATTTTTGAGAAGTGATGTTACAAAACCTATTTTAGAAATTTTTTTTTAGTTTCAGTAATACTTGCTCTGTGTCTCTCTCAGCATAGCCCTCTATATTAGGCTTTGCACGCTTACAAACATTGCTTCACAGTTTAATGGCAGTGTTGATAAACACGGCTCACAGTAAAAGTCATTATTTATGTCGACTTCGTCCGCGTGCACAGCCTAATTAACCCTTAAAAGCGCAAACCATTTTTTTTCAAATTTTCTGAAAATTATCTCACAGCTTTAATACGTTACTATGATAATTTTAAGATGGTTTTCGCAATGTTGTTTGAAAACAACATTGCGCATTTAAGGGTTAAAATATATCTGCTTTCTGAATCTGTAATAAGTTTTGATGTAGGAGTTCATTTGATAAAGCTATAACATGTTTGTCGAATGAAAATTCGTCAAATCGTTGCAAATGTCACGAAAGAATGTGTCACCTTCTTGAGAGCCGTCGCTCATTCTGAAAGGTAAAGGTTTGTAATACACTCAGGTTAGCACCCAGCAAACGCCTGGCTGAAGTCTACTTCCAGAAACGTTTATTGTAATGCTCTGTAACTTTGCTAATTCTCAATTTTTTTTTTCGAAAATTCGACAGCTACATTGGTCGACTTAATTTATATAACATTATATATCAACAAATGTCATTAAATGAAGAAAATTATTTTTCCATTTTGCACATCGGTAAAGTTCAAGTTTCTAGATGCAAAATATCAGAACGATTTGTAGTGTTTTTACGAAAATGTAAACAGGTCCTAATATCTTCGATAGATAATCCACCAAAAGGTTAAACGACTCAACTGATTCAATAAAGATATCGACACAGATTTTTCGAGGAGTAAATACAGATGAAAAGATTTTTTAGGACAAAAATACAGATTTAATTTTGGCAACCCTGCCTAGGTGGTCTATTTTCAAAGATAGCACTGTCACTTTATAAAAATAGATGATAAGGGACGCGGACGAAAATAGCTGACTACCGCCAGTTTTAAGATAGCTATAAAATACTCATAAACACTATGTTTCCCTCTTGTATACCTAATTGTACTCCTAGTTTTAAGCTATTTCAAATGTACAAAAATAGATATTGGCACCGCCAAGCTAACGCAAATGTGCCTATCAAATAAGCGAACTGATGAAAAAAAGTAGTTAAAACCCGATTTCAATAGTTTTTATAGCTCTTTATTTGCCTACTCGGAGGACGACAACGGCACTCGGAGTACTAACGATACCAGTCGTCAAGCTCGAATAAGAAGCAAATCTTCATCACATCTATTTGGGTAATCACGGGCTGAATTGAGTTTTTAATCATTTTTCATGTTCAGTAAACATTAATCATTGTGTTTGCAAAAACAGCTTCAGTTAATTTATTTCGGCTATGTGTTTTTTAAAACTTTTTTTTCTTGTCAAACGGCAGTGCTCAAAACAAGTAGTATTTGAATAAACAAGGAACTAATTTGTTTGAAAAATAGCTTATTTTTGCAAGGCGTTCAGACCGGATTTAGTTCGACGTTAATAAACTCAACCCGTGCTCTCCGGGCTAGGTAAATCGTATCTCACACTCCTGTCGGTGCACGGATCACGATTCTACTAAAAACAGTATTAAATTCTGACGTGTGCAACCTCGCGGTCTGTTCACAAGGCGATCGGCAGTGGATCATATGTAAGTTTACCTTGATGTCGAATTCAGCCGGCAGCAGCTTCTACTATCTACATTGTTGACGTGCGTCGTTAAATTACTTGTCATATGACCATACGTGTAGTAGAGCTGAGCCCGATCTATTTAGAACAACATTCTGTTACCGGCTGTCGTTGCTGTCGTAAATGCGGTCGATAGATCACCTCCCGAAGCTTCAGCAACATTGACTGGCTCGAAGCGTAGTGTGGAGTGTCGATCGCACGGCTACCGTTCAAAGTGGGTGTGAAAAATGCTCGTTCTCGGATATGCGCGTGAGTGACGGTTTAGCGCGCGCTGAGCGTACAACTTTTCAAGCTTCGCTGGTTGCCAGTCATAACAGAGAGAGCTGTGCTTTACACGTGCGAACTTGGGCTGTGCGGTGAGCACTTACTTTTGATGCCATCCTTCGGTGGTCTGCGGCAAAAGTGGTGTACACCGCAGCGTTTCCTGGAGCCGGCGGTTTTCCCAGCGATCGTGTATGTGCTGTAGTAATTGGTTAGTATTGGTGGTCTGGGGCCCAAGTTGAGTTACTCTAATTGCAAGTACGCGCGCGAAATTCACTCAGCCTTTCAACGTTGCGGGCGGCAGCATGGTATCTTTGTGCGGTTGGGGAACACCACGCCGCGAACTGGAAAGAAAATAATAATAAACCGTCTGGTCGGCATGACGCATTCGATAAGAGATTTCGATGTAGGTTTTTCGAAATTGGGCCTCAGTCGTTGGGCGATGCGCGGTGCGAGTAGAACGTTTTCGTGGTGCTACTAGGGGAAGTGTGAATTGCTGTGGAATTGCTGAGAATTAGCAACGAATAGTTCCGTGCGAGTTGAAGATTCAGTACACAACAGGAAGCAAGCAAAGGCCATTTTAAGCCGAGGTGTGTCTTGGTGGGTGAAGTTTTAGGCAATTTGGAAGCAACGACAAGTGTTCGGGTGGTGTAACTAGCGTCATTTACATGCGTCGTACCAGTGGAGATTTAGCAATTGCTTGAAGGTACTGTTTGTGCAGCATTGTCTTACTATTTAGTATTCTAAAATCACTATAATTGTCCTAATCGTATATTGGATGTACAATAGGTATGGAACGTGGTTCAAACACTTATCTTTGAAATTGTCAATAATGAATATATATGTAAATTTAAACGATCTTCTCGAAAACTAAGATGCTGACTATTCAATGTTCTAATTCAACGGGCATTTGTCTTCTACTGTAATAGTTTTGATATTATTTAATATGATTCTTTCGGTTTTAAGAAAACAGATTTCACGTTTAATTTCAAATGATCAATATTTCTTAATCATTTATTTATTTTGAAATTAATGTTATGAATATGATATTAAAATATCAGTCAAGTGTTCTGCATGTTTCTATACGTCATGAGTCTTTATCGGGTCTCTTCCGAATACACAACAGTTAGTTGTTTGAGAGTAACATGACGTTAAGCTTAGGGTCCACTTATGTGATTGCCGGATTTCGCGTTACAAAAATTGCTTCCAAAAATTCTGTGGAATAACTGGAGAGTCTATGTAATAATTTGTTGTTGCTGACAATTTTTCGTTGTTTTTGTCATTATTAGTTTCATTATTTTTATAGAACATTTGCCACATTTGCATTTTGGACATTAAAACAAATAAATGGTGTGCATGATTCAACCAGCATCGGTGGACTGAATCGAATTTTAAGAACACGATTAGGAGTGTGTGATGTGTGTTGATTAAGCAATACCCACTGACCACTGACCTTTCCACTGTATGAACGGCCAACAAGGAATTCAAGAACTCGACTAGGCATACCTAAATCTATAAACTCGTCTACTATCAGAACTTTTCCCACTTAATAATCTTTACCCAGTCGCTAGAAGCAGAAGACAAAAATGCAGTTTTATTTATAATCATGTTACGAGGTGCCGAAAATGTCCTAAAGTTAAAGAAGAGAGTGAAGAGCACAAATCAATGCGTTAGCCACATTTCCATAGATATGACTGACCCGCCTGCCGGTTGACAGTGCGTCTGGGATCAGAATTGTCGTTTGTTGTTGTTTCAAAGCAGATGGCGATAGAATTCGACCATATTCGATTCAACAAAACAATTGTTTTTCGTATTGGGAGATTCTTTGCTTCAAAACTGTATACTTCAGAATCGGTTAAAATTATATTGATGGTCCAAGCGTTTTTCAAGTAAAAATCTCTGAAGAACACGATGGTATTATGTAATCGTGTTTAATCATTTATTCAACTAATTTAATTTTTAAGTAGAAAAAATTGGTTCTCTTTAAGGTTGATTTTTTCTTTTCAATTTTCTTTTTAATAGTTTATCAAAAATAATGGCTTGTGAGTATAATTTGCGCACAGTAACTGCTGTAACAGTAGCGTTGCGTGTTAACAATGCATTACTGGCCAGAAATAGTTTTTATCATTTCATTCACCAAAACCCGATGTTTCAATTTTCACTCTTCCAAATAATTGCATTTTTCAAAACTCTAGAAATTTTATTTTATGGGGGTGGGCGTAGAATAGTTGGCAAATCGATTGCCTTGTTTGCAGCGCACCTGGGTTTGAGTCCCGACCCCGCACTAAAAAAAGTTCTATTTTATATCGTTCCGAGATCATTCTTTCAACTTTTAGAATCATTTGATTTTTTTCATGTCAATTTACAATATTTTTTTTAAAAGTCAATATTATTGTCACCTTTTTTGTTCAGGCCAATTTAAGTATCATTGATTCAATAAAGTAAACGATGTATTATACATTTCGTTTGTTCGCATTTTGCGAATTTTTGTTTGCGAAAATTGCGATCAAAGAGTGGGAAACATTTGTACCCCAGTGCAACATTCTAAGGTAAGAAAAGTAAGTATAACGTTCTAGGGTTGAAATAGCGTTCAGACTTATATTCAAAAAAAAAAAAATGTTTTTTTACTGCAAATAGTAATTATGAAAAGATGCCAAAAGTGGTTGTTAAAACAACTATTTTATTGAAAGCTTTTTCGTAATCCAAATACACCTAGTTTGTTGATATTTTATAATGGGGTAATGCGAATAACTTATGAAAAAGGCATAATTAGCAGGCTATAGGCACCAATGAATTAAGCCAGTTTTTGTTCTATATCAGTGCACAAACAAATTGCATCGTTTCCCCCGGCTGCGGAGAGAAATAAGTTTGCCAAATGAAACAAAAGTGCCCATACTACGGGATAACACGATTTCGATCGAATTTAATAAAACTCGTGTTAGACCCACAGTTCAGGAAGTGGAACAGTTAGTTAAGGTTAAAATGGAGCTTAATCTCGCTGAAGTTACGTACATTCAGCTGCACCACGTTAAAAACTGTGTTTTGATCACGTTTAGAAGTTTACCACAGGTAGAGAACTTCATTGCAAAGAACAACATGCAACACGAGGTCGAATTTAATAACACCAGAATGCTGCATATGGAAAACGACATGGTGGACGTGCGTATCCATGATTTGGCCCCGCACATCAAACGAATCATGTCGCAATATGGAGAAGTAGAATCTATTACGAATGACACCTGGAGAATTTTTTTCACCGGCATTCCCAACGGCGTTCGTATTGTAAGGATGCGAGTGACTAAACCAATACCTTCTTACCTGACTATCGAATGCAAATCACCGAAGGATGGCGTGACCTATAGGCAAACAACGCTAATCACATATCCCAGGCAGACCCCAACATGCCAATTCTGTAACCATACAGCCCACTACGGAAAAACATGCGCCGAAGCCACTAGTCAAGACTCATCTACTACAGCCAACTCTAACAAGCAGCCACAGATAAACCAAAAACAACGATCCAATTAACCAATAATGCAGGTACAACGACCACGACAACTGCTCCCAAACCAACAACTAGCATCGCCGATAAAGAAGCAAATACCGATGAAGACGGATTTACAACAGCGACCCCTAAGAACAAGAAACAAATAAGAACCTCTGATCGTGAACAGCAAGAAAGCTGTACCGATGATGACATGGACGAGAACGATAACGCGAAAGAAGGCAGACTGGATGACCCCCAAGCGGCTTCGCCGCCAAGGAAAAGGATCTCAACACACAGCAGCAAACTGCGTCAACAGTATCTGGCAGACCGACATTCTTAGCATTTTTTTTACTTGTAAAAAAATTAAAAGACCCACGGCTCAGTTGTGCTAATGCATTGAGCCGTTTCAAATAAATCTTTAGGTTAAAAAAAGGCATAATTACACGAATGAATTATTTTTGTTGGATAAAAATTGCAAATATCTCGAAAACTATTGCATTTTTGAAGACTTTTGTTAAATGCAGTTTGATTTAAAGTGTTATTTAGAAATATATTCTGTCAGTGGCGTAGCCAGAAGGGGATTTTGGGGGTAAACCCCTCCCCCCAAACCAAAATTAATTGAACTGAATACTTTACACTGACGCCACAAATAAACTCAATTGTTCATTTTTGACAGTTCGCTTGTACTGTTTACATGGACTTAGAAAATTCTTTGCGAATTACTTCGAGCGAATCTAGTCGCCCATATAATTTTCAAAGTTAACAGTACAAGTGAACTGTCAATAAAAGTGAGGTAAACTGTGTCCGTAAAGAAACTAATTGAAAAAAAAAAAATTGGTGATGACCAGTTTAATTTAAAAAATATTTAATATTTAATATTTAAACTCCGTTGGGACTTTTGGTAAATTGCGGGAATGGGATTTTTTAACTGATCTCTTAATGAGGAGCTTATAATTGACAAATCATGTCAATATCAAATAAAATACCTGCATGGAAACATCCACATAGAAATTGATGTAACATGGCATTTTCCGTTGGGCTCTAGTAGCCCCGGATCAGTTTTTATGAGTATTTGATTTTCTTTTGTACTATCAATTATTTGAATAGCCACTATGCCGGATTGAAATAGAAGAAAATTTAAAAAAAAAATCAAGTTAGTGACTATTTATAATGTACATTTGAATTAAATGGCGCAATACAATTTCGTATACAAGGACTCATTCTTATGTTATGAACTTTAGTAACGAAGAGAAGTAAAATAAATGCTCGAAAACAGTTTTTACGGTCAATATCATCCCGATCAGAACATCATAACAGAAAACTATCAAATTTATATCTCATGTTGAGATTTATTACTCTCTGTGTTATCTTTATGATATACCGATCAGGAATGCAAGAAAACTTATATCAAGATTATATCTTCTGGTGCTATCATTGGATTAATAATATGATATTATTGTACGCATACAACGATGATGTTACAGTAAGTACAGTCTTTTTAAAGCGAATTTTCGAAGCTTTTGATTTTTTATTTGGATTTTCAAAATTCCGCATTTTGAGTATAGACAACTTTTAGATGCAAGTGGTCGGAGAACTTGTCAGTGAGGTGTTTGATTGACTTACTTGGTTTCAGTTGGATTAAGAGATGACATTTCCTATTTTCTGATGCACTCTTCTGACACATAACTTCGAGTAGGAGGCGTATGATTTAAATGTTAAAGCCATTATTATAAAAAGCTTTGAAATCGTGAAGTTATCAAAGAGCGTTTTTATAAAGATTATATTTTTCCTATAAAATTTAGTTCGAAGAATATGCAGGAAGTATCAAGCAGTCCAAATGAAAGAAACGCGAATTGAAATCAAATTGTACTGGTTTATTTAGTCTTCCCCATATCAAAAATGCCGATAACAAATCCCTAAAAGAGATTTATTTTGAAACCTCAAAACTCATTCGTTGCTTTGAATCTATGCGGAATCCTAAATAAGATTTGTTGTATTCTTCGTGAAACAATTTACGTTAAATATCCGCTCAATGTTACCATGTCGCATCGACATTATTTCTAAAAACCATGTATAACACGTTAACGTACAACAGAAGCGCCAAAGCGCACTATTTAGAATCTAAAAATAGCCCCTCTTTCCTAATCTGAAAAGATATTATAAAGCTATTCAGTCTATCGTCATACAGGCAGCTGTATTAGTGACTGAAACTGAATAAAAACACAGCGTATGACACCAGGAAAACAAACAGCACCTAGGCTTGGGCGGGGTTCAATGTGTGCGTTCTGGAAACGTCTTCTGCATCTATAATCGTTTTGACCTTGACGGATGCGTGGAATATTATGCTAACATTAAATCTCAGTCGAAAACAACGTCGTTGGTTCATGCAGGAAACTTCCCCATCAAACTCAGAATACCCAGGTTCAAAGCGGCAATATCGACAAATATTAATCTGCTTGTCATATACTCACAATAACAATCAGCCAGCAGGTATGCAATTATTTGGCAATGCTATAAAAGCTTTTGCTGCAGGAAGCTTTTTGCTCTAAAGCAAAAAGCGCCCTAATGTATGCTTTATTTTTCTTGTATTCTATTTTTAGACGTGCACGCTAAAATCATTGATATTATACAATAAGTAATACAAGCTATGTTGGGGTCAGTTATGCTATCTCAAGTTGTTATGATCGTGTTATATTGCTATCAACATTTGTTATAAATGTGATATTCGTAGACAATTTTTTGTTAGAATTTTTGTTATTTTAACACCTAACGGTTTCTACTTTATAACAAAATTTGATAGGAAATTTTTCGTAACAAAATATCAGCATGAGTTATAATTGTGTTATTTCCTTCTGGTCGGGATATAGCTTCGAAACAGTCAGCTTTGGAGGTTAAGTATTGTCGAAGAATTTTGCAACGTAAAAAAACTTCTGGTAAAACAATTTTCGTGAATAATCCTCCCAGATGGATGCATTATTCAGGATATTGAGATATATTTGCTATTTGCGAAAGTGGACCTTCAAAATCAATTATTCTGATATTACTGCATATGATCAATCTCTTCTGCTGTTAATAAACAATAAAACAAACATTTTTTCCAAGCCATGTGCCTCTGAAGTTTACAGTAACATTGAAGAAAACTGGATTTAAGAATAATTTCGTAAATATCGATTTATATCACGATATGCCACATACATAGAGCGTTCATATCTTCAATAAAGATGTTTTAAGTGAAATTCGCAAAAACTTTGCGGAAGATATCAAGTCTCTTACTACTTTTTTGAATAGTTGATTTGCCATTATTATTTCTAGGAGGATTTATCACTAAAATTATTATATTTGAAGTGTTATTTAATATTGGTAAACTTGTTGCTAAACTTTCACTTAAATAATTTAGTTACTAATCCGTCTAAACCCGCGTTGTCCTTTGCTGTATCAAGAAGTCTCTAGTATCAAGAGTCTTCAGTTCACTCGGTCGATGGCTGTTTGTCTTCTCGCAGGGCACGAAGACCCCGCAATCCCGCTTGACACCCTTTTTTATAGATAGGACATACTACGCAATGCGGAAGGTGCGAACATTTGTGATGTCGGAGAAGAAAGGTCAGTTCATTAGAACGTGGTCGATTTAGTTATCAGTTTGTTAACCAGGTGTTCTCAAGGGTGGCGTTCATGTCGGTGATGAGGAGCTTTACATTCAGCAGCGGGCTCCAAATGCGCGTAAGATCCTTCTTTCTTACATTGACGATGCTGTAGTTGTAGAAAAGGCCGTTGATCCACACACATCCTTTTGCTGATCGTATGTTACTTGATTACGCGTTGGCGCATTTTGCCCAGCACTACAAAGCGGATTCACAACTCGTTTCTTGTGCCGTCGTTCTAATGGAATGTAGCCGCTCGATGCCCGCTTCTCCACACATTCTGGCCCGCCAAGCAAAGTTCCTACAATGCTACGGCTTTCAAGTGGCGAGTTTCCAGCTCATCGTGTAGGATTTGTTCGAACCCAGGGAAGCAAAGTGACTTGCAGTTCGATGTGCCAAGTTTTCAATCATAGTAATTTTTCGCTACGTAAGCTTTGACCGATTGTTCCGATCCACCTTTTCTTACTGATTAGGTTTGACCCAACCTCCTGTCTCGTGGAAGGACAGCCATGCAGAGTTTGTTTGCCACCTCACGTATTCAGTTTTGTCTACGGTAGGGTTATAGCGCCCATACTCATTCGTACCTTATCATTTCGCTTCTACTGCAGAAGACGGTAGTAACTAGTCGATGCCGGCCTACAGATTAAAAGTCATCAATAGACGCACAGAGAAGCATGAGATACGCGCTTGTGAACACTGGGAAGTATTAACAATTTGACGACCAACCTTCGAAGTTGGTTTCGAAATCATGTGACCGTAAGAAAAGTTGTCGAACATATGTTCCAATTTAAAAGTGTATTTCTTTGATTTTATAACATTTAATAAAAGGAAATTATCTATAAAGATATGAAATGTCTTCTTTATTATTTTTTCTCATTTGTAGAATGGAATGGTAACTGATGAACTGCTATATTTCTCCCTAAGGAGAAAATTGGTTTAAAACCGTCTTTATGCATGAAGGGAACAAAACCTAACTATAATTACTCCATGTGCATTTCGACTTCGTCTCTTTAGAACCACTGCACTTGACCAATGTACCGGGCTGACGCTAAGTCCAAAATTGGAAACACAACTTGTGAACACAATAAACGACTTCTACCTTACGATATCCCGCATGTGAAGAGGTTCTGTTTGCTGATGAGACCTACTGAAATTGTTTTCAGCTAAGCAGGCGAGTGCTGGCATATGCTATATATTTCTTCCTAAGGATTTTGGACTTAGCGTCAGCCCGGTGCATTGGTCAAGTGCCGTGGTTCTGAAGAGACGAAGTCGAAACGCAAACACCTGGATTAATTAACTGATGAACTGTTTTTGTTTCTGAACTGAAAATATTTTATTAAATTTACATTATATTGAAGTATTTTCGAAAAATTTACGATTTTCATCAAAAATCAATTTTGAATAGCTATTTGTGCAATATGAAGCAGCATACTTCAGAAGAGTTTTAAAACAGGTTTTTTTGCGTATTCTTATGCAAGTTTTAAAAATTCGTTGTAGATCAAAATCTACTGGACCAATCCACAGTGGTCGGAAACCAACACCATCGAATATGTTCACATGATGTCTTTGGAGGAATTGTTCGTATGAAAATTCCCCACAACCCGTAAAAAATTAAATTAGGCACGGCTTACTATAATCGAAAAAAAAACTTTTTATACTGACAAGCTAGAAAGTAAGTGTCTTCGAAAAAGTTTTAGAAATTCTCGCGATGAAGAATTTTCTCGAAGAACACCACCACGGCAAACTTGTAAGGCTTAAGGATACCCTTTTTTAACGGAAAAGTCACAGTGGAAAAAGTGAAAAAAAAACTAAAGGAAGGGTATTCAAAGTCGTATAATCGCCAATATTTCAAACTTCATTTTATATATTTTTTTGAAACTCTAAGCTGAAGCCGTCATTTTGGCGAGAAGAGTGAGTCAAAATTTGCAATAGTTTTATCGTGAGAATTTTTTAAAATTTGCATTTAAACCTTTTTGACCCAGTGTCACCCACATTTCTGATAAGGTAAATATTCCGTCTTGGTTTTGACGTATAAAAAGAAATTGAATGTTGAAAATCGCCAAATCATATGTTTGTTTATATTTAAGCAATAACTTACAACCATTTTGGTTCATGAAACAATGTTTTAGGTACTATATTTCCGGAGAAAATCATGGTTAATCGCGTCGCAAAAACGCCGCATTAGCGGCAAAGAGTATACGATGGCTTTGGGAAAACGCAATTAAGCGAAAATGATTCCCAAGGGCCAAAGTCGGTTTCTGTGGCATTTAACGTTATTAATAATTAAAAAAGTTTGCCCAAAGAAATACTCCATATACACTCGAATCTATTCATATCGTCAGAGTAGTACAAGAGAAATTCGTTTTATCGTCAATATCAACTAATGAATTCATGATATAAATAAATAAATAAATAAATATCTGTGTATACTATATGTAATTTATTATGTGAGCATTTATTGAAGCATCTTGATTATAGAATTGTCAAAAATGAACTGAAACCTTCACGAAGCTTATCTCTCTGATTTCCACTTCGTGACGCTAATGGTTGATATACGGCGTTAAACTACCAGACCCCCGAGACTTATACATGTTAAAATTTTAAGTGTTCGTATTTTTCTCAATTTAAATCGAAATTATTTCAAATTTGAATAGGTGTCGTATTACTTTATAATGAACCAACAATCGTGAGATTTCGTTTTCAATATTAAAAATGAAATAAGGCGAGCGTTTTTCTGTCCACCTGTAATCAAATGGAAATGGCGGTTATACGACTTTGAATATGCACCCTTCAACTAAATTTAAGGGGGTTGCCATAGAATACGTTTTATAAATCGATAACCTTTGGTCCTGCAAGTCTGAGTTATTCAACAAAATTCTGGATTGCGAGCATTTATAAAACTTTGTCGAAGACACCTACTTTGTAGCTCGTCAGTTGTTTTAGTTTTCGTGGTTTTTCTGTTACAAAACTGCACTATACTTAGTTGAGTCTTATTTGGTCAGTGTTAAGTCAGACCGGACTAAGTCGCAAGACATCAAAAAATGAGATAATAATAGCACTGGATAAAGAATATCGTCAGCTACATTCGACTTTTGACAGATTTGAAATACGTAACAATAAACAAGAATTATGGCAAAAATTAATTTCCAATCATAATGTAAAGGATGCTACGATTCAAACTTTAAACTCGTTTTTCTCGAAATCAATATTTTGTCGCTTAGTCCGGTCTGACTTAACACCGACCATTTGTGATACATACTTTTTATGAGCAACTTATTGAATTGAGATTTGTAGTTTAGCATTTTCTATGTCGGATTTCGCTATAATGAAAACCATTGACTGCGATTTAATCAAAAACTCTGTGGCATGCTTGAGAGATTCATTGATCACATAGGGGAGAAAGCCAGCTAAGGTGGGTTCTCTTATAGTTGAGATGTACCGTTAAACGCCTTATTAGAGTATCAACCATCACCAAATATTGTTTGCGCAAATAACGATTGAAAAATCTGATTTTTTTTAATTTTGAGCTCCATTGTACCTATAGTTGCATGTCACATAAGAAATCAATGAAATTTGCAACAATAGGAGCCGAAATTAGCAATTACACCACTACTGGTACATATGTTCCTATAGTGGTATAAGCGGTTTTAAATAAATAAATTGGTGAATTTGCAATCCGCATTTTTTGACATTAAAAATGTCTTACTCCACTATCTGGGGCTAGGTGTCATTCTAAAATCTAAACTACCTCCCATGTAACGAAACTATGTAAGGTTTGCACGCTTATAACTCCGATATTACTAGATGGATTTTAATCATTCATACACCAACCGATTCAGAAACACCTAACTTAAATATTGGTAATAATTTAATATCTCCCCAATAAAAGTAGACTTTTGGAAATTGGTAAAATTAAAAAGTTCACGAAAAACGGGAAAATTACCATTCGTGAGGCAGATTTCTCAAACACAGCCGTCAAGAGAGGGTAGCTTAGTTGCTCAATGAAACACGAAAAGTCATAAATAGAAGCAACGCATGTCCGTTTAAATCAGTTGTTGCTCTTATCCCATATGAGCAACATCGTCTCCGGGCGATGCAATAAGCGCTATCGATTTTCGGTAACGTTGGCATTTGCACACACTCGCACCTAAGTGACTAAACCATATACGGTTAGTTTATAAATAGAGGTGACGCGTACCCGTTTGAATCAGTTTTTGTTCTTATGTCGAACGGGTAAGATCATGACTGCAGCGTCTGGGTACTACAATAAGCGGTAGACGCTATGCATTTTCGGCAGCGGTGGCCGTGTGCGGATTTTTCGGGTACCAGCACGGTGTCACAGAATGATTTGCAAAGTGGGTGGGTGGGGTGGTTTGGATTTAATTCAATACGGTGTGTGCTGCGTAAGAGTGTTGCGTTTGAAAAAAATATATTTTTATGCATGCGTGTGCGTTGTAACTTGTTAATCCATGTTTACGGCGCTTTGTAGCTGCGTAGGGTAAAGAGCCTATTGGTTTTCATGTTTCATATTTCGGTTATATGTTTTTTATCAGTAAGGCATCTGACAACGTGCTTCTGTAGTTATTGCACTGTTCAGCAGCGTAGTATTTTATATAGGAGAGTACACTCAGGTTTTTTTACGCGGATTTTGAAATTTATCGGTTGTGTCACTGGAGCCGGAATACGAACTGGAACCAGCCAGAATTCCAGTTCATTTCCGGCTGAGCTTAACTGGGCTGTATCCCCTGCGTGAAAAATCTGAGTGTAATTGCATCGGAAACAATCACATTCCCAGCAGAACTTTTTGTTTTCTAATTTCAAACACTTTTGTTTCGTACTGCAAACAACGGAAAATTTTAAAACAGAACTTACCGTCCCAGCAGCAGTTGAAGCGGGTGTTCTTTTTCAATTCAAATTCAAGCCATGTCTTAAGCGTTATTGGACTTAAAATTGTTTTCCCAGTTTATCCAGTCAGAATATCTGTCCTACCCTATGTATTTAAAACACAGTTCCAATTGCGTTTTAAAGTATACAACAAATAGAACGGTTGGGTATACTAATTTAAATTTTAAAATAAATCTGTTTTAAATTATGAAGCAAACCGCTGTACTGAAGATATAATTATGCATGATGCAGAATTGGTTTAATAATACAATGTTTACACTACAGAGTTATAACACGTTTTAATAATTAGCAACAAGAAAAATTTCACCAAGATAGCATAAAAACCCGTTTTAACTGGTAGTGCGAAGTTGCATAACAATGTAATTTATCAAATAATTTCATTTTTTCCACCACTAATCGATCAAGAAATACTTAAACTTAAGATTGTTTACATAAGTTCATTAGTACATTATTGAAAATTTAAATGGAAAATGAAATTTCATATTTCATGGAGAATCTGTATATTTCCGTTGGCGGGCGTGGGCTTCCTCATCACATCTCTCAATATGGAACTTTTCTTTTGAATATATTTTCTGGACAGACCAGCCTATTTTTACTAGATGGATCAGCCAAATAATGCCAATCACCTAGTGAGATACTTGATTAATTAATAGATTACCGTTAAAAGACCTTCAATAAATTATTTTTTGATGGGGAGGGTATATAGCAAATTGTAAAAATTGAAAACAGGCGAGTGAACAAGAACGTGAGTCGATATGTGTGATAGATAAAATTCATTTGCACGCTCTTGAAAAAAGCTACATTTTTAATGTCATCGTGGTCGTGTCCTGTACACAACCCTTTAATTTTTTTTCTTTGAAATAAAGATTGAATGCTTTCGTTTAACACATTAACATCACCTGTTGATCTTTTTATCAATTTTTTAATAACAGTTTTCCTTAAGTATAGCGATTTTAACTAATATGTTTAGAGTTTCGTGTACAATAACACAGCGAGGTCGATCGTTTGTGGTTCAAAACAATTGACAATTAAAAAACTATGCCAGAACAACCACAAATTGACCATCGTCTGGGGTATCGTTCGAACTAACGGATTTCGGCGTGCTAAGACGATAAAAACCTACAGTATTTGAATAATAATCGAAGAGGCGTGACACTAAATAGTGTCTTCGCGCAGACATTCTCACTGATGTCGCGACGCTTCGCTTGAACTTTCAACGTTATATTACGAAATGAATTCGCACTGGGGTAGACTTTTCGCAGTGATCGCACCGTTATAATCCTCGTGGCCGACCCGACCTTGTCATTGAGGGAATGACCAATTCTGGAGCTGATGGTTGATAATCTTAGCGACTTATCGTTTTTGTGAGTATGATTCATTTTCGCTCGGTTTGACCGGATGGATTGATCTCATTATTTGATCTATCTGTTGACTTGGACTTCGAAGCAATGCTTTCTTACATTTGCTTAAAAGCTGGGAGTTGTTTTGCCAAGGTTAGTGTGTAGAAGAAATGGCGAGTGTTCAAAACAAGGCAGGTATTTCGATTAGCATAAGGCACAAAGTAGCTTATTCAGTTGGTCAGTTTAAAGTTGCGTATTCATGAATACTAAATCGAGAGACCGCTAGCGCTGCGCAGTTTGTGCGTATTTTTTTTTTAAAGTGCGAGGGTCACCATGCGTCTAGGTGTATGCATAATTTTGTTTATTTTGAGACTCAAAAGAATTTAGTTTTAACAGCTTTGTGTGCAAAGAGGCGGATCAATGAACTCGATTGATGGTTTTGAATTTCACGCTGGCTCTCACTGGTTCATTCATATCCGCATAATTTGCTAGGATCGAAACATATGCTGGCAAAGGCTTCAAAGATTATCGACCAATTTATTCGACAAGGTATATCTGTTGGGAAGTTTCCACTGTCTAAACAACCGATTTCTCAATTGATTGTAACAGATCCGCGAAATTACCCTCGACATTAACTGGTCGTTTAACCTTGAATTTACGTTTCCTACTGTGATGCACCGAACGGCACCCGCGTTTGGTGCTAATTATTTTACGCGGCATGGTCGCTAAACACGGCTATGTCGTGTTAATTTTGAACTTTGCTTGTGCCGGCTTTTCCGTGATTCAGCGACTTTGATTGAAGCTCATGCACCAGCTGTTTTTGAGGTGTAGGTATCTAAGACCACGTGTGACGTATTATTTACCTTCAATGTGGATGGTTGAACAAATTTCTGGTTTGTGATTATCTATTGACGCATGTATCTAGAATGATCGCTTTTGAATCTTGAATCTTTTGATAAATAAACAAAATATTAAAAAAAATCACATTCTTTATTATAATTAATGAATTGAAAATTATGAATGATGAGATTATAGTGAATTGATGTTAAGAAACTACGATGGGTAGAGCAGAGTGGGGTCAAGTAGATCAGTTTTCTTTGATGATTCGATGGTATTTTTGCACTGATTTTAACAATCAAGCATTCGTTGGAAAGGTTATACATCTGGCAACATTTTGTCAATAATGATTTTCTGTCAGGCCAAATTCAAGGTTCAACTAGACTAATAAGACAAAATACTATTGCATGTTTCCTCACATGGGTAGTAAACATAGTTAAATTGTTATATTGCGTATATTTGAAAGCTTTCTACATTATAAAGCTTTTTGTTCCCTGAAAATGACGAGATTTCCCGCATTTTGTTTATTTTATTCACAAAAGTGTACTGTTGTCCATATACTACTTTCAGCATATTTTTTCCGAGAAGACAGACGTAATTTGGTAATTGGTAGCGTCACACCTTCCTGATAAAAAAGTATTTTGCTTACTATTTAGAAAGTTAGATAATAAATTTTGAAAACTTACACGGTTCGCGCAGAAGATAGTTAGACAAATCACACCATCTCTCACAAAAAATAAATTAAAACTATATTTTTTCTGTGTTCAATACAACTACTTTGTACAAGTTAGTCAAGTCCAATCTTACGAAACCGATCAGAATGCGAGAGGTGATTTGAATGATTCCGCCATAGCGAGTTCCTGAGCAATATCAAATCAGAAAGTTTTTTTTTCAGTAGACAGAGAGCAATTGTGTTGCTTAGAAGAACTTAGAGCTTTGTCGCAAAAAGTCACTTTGCATACTTTGTTTTTTCCCAAAAATGATCTAGACTATCTTTTAAATGGGTTAAATTTATTTTACCATTTTTTTCAAAAGAATATAAAAATAACAATTCCTACAAAAAAAATGTTGTGTGAGTGATTACTATTTATTTGAATGAAATGAAATTATGTTCCAAGATAGGTAATTATGTTCCCTACCTACCGTCAAAAATTCAATTTAGGCACTTTCAAAGAAATTTTTTTTTCTTGTCCAAACAAAATTTTTTTCAGTGCATTTTTATCGAAAACTTTACCAATGAAAGTCATAACTATCTCAGATTCCAATTTCCCAACTGTAGCGAATTTGGTATATATTCATAACAAACTTGAATGAAGACTGGAAGACTGAAAGACTGGAAGACTGGAAGACTGGAAGACTGGAAGCCTGGAAGACTGGAAGACTGGAAGATTGGAAGACTGGAAGACTGGAAGACTGGAAGACTGGAAGACTGGAAGACTGGAAGACTGGAAGACTGGAAGACTGGAAGACTGGAACACTGGAATACTGGAATACTGGAATACTGGAAGACTGGAAGACTGGAAGATTGAAAAAATCGAAGACTGGAAGACTGGAAGACTCGAAGACTGGAAGACTGGGTTCAGTTCAGTTCAGTTCAGTGATAAATTTTATGAAACAATTTTTAGATTTATCATCTAATTGGCACCAAGATGCTAAAAACTAATTTTAAGTTAGGTATTATGCCGTCCTACGGGTAAAATCAACTATTTGAATAGTTTTAAAATAAGTTTTTCTGATATTACAGTAACTGATAAATGTTTTCTGCTTTGTATAAACAATAAAATTCACACTCTTTTCAAGGTAGTCTCTGAAGCTGAGGAATTCCACGAAGATCCGTCCGAAAATATTTAAAATCGTGACCGACCATCTTAGATTCCTACGAAACTTTACACGTTCCACCGGTATGGAAGACTAAACATTTTACACAGTCGGTAAGATTATTTTGACTCAAGAGCAATTTTTTAAAAGGGCGTAGACATTTCGAAGTGCCATGATTTCAATTTTTTTTTGTTCGATTACTTTATTTCGTACAGCAAAACTTTCTGAAAATAAGTTACAGGGAATGAATATTTCTATACGAAAAAAATATACACTGAAAAGAATGTTGTGTCATTTTTCACATAAACATCACATAAACAAAACATTTTTTCAATTTTCTTATATTTTGTCAAACTAAAAAAACTAAGGAAAAAAGAAAAATTTTGAATGTGATTGTATGATGGAGAGTTTATCGGTAAAAAGGTTTTTCTAAGAATAACTTTATACATGCTTTAAAATTTCATGCAAAACTACAATTTTATTACAGGATATAATCCTAAGTATCGTTTTGAATCAAAATGCTTTTAGCAAAAATCTTCCAAAATGCGATAGTTTTCGAGATATTTGGAATTTTGTTGCAACAAAAACATTTAAATCGTGTAATTATGACCTTTTTAAAAGTTATTTGCGTTACCCCATCATAAAATGTCAAAAATCTAATGCTTAATCTTTTAAAGACGTAAATGAAACTTTTTCAGTGTATTTGGATCATGGAGAAGCTTCCAATAAAAAAATTTTCTAGCAACAACTTTTGACATATTTTTATAGTTCATACATTTGCAGTCCAAAATACAATTTTCGTTTTGAGTATGATTCTAAACGTCATTTTAAATCAAAATACTCTTAACAAATTTTTTTTTTAAATGTGGTAGTTCTTAAGATATTTTAAATTTTGTTTTTATAACACAATTATTTTGTTTTATTACAACCTGTTCATAAGTTATTCGCGCTTCTCCATCAACAACAGTAGGTTTTTTGAAAGGCCCATTCGCTGTAACTTCTCCTTTGACATCAAGGCGATATTGTAACCCCATGAAAACAATCAAAGTATGATCGATATATTTAATTTAATCATCAGACCCTTTGGTTGAATAGTATTTTGATTGTTTTTGTATAGCTTACAAATGGTTTACGATATCGCCTTGATGTCAAAGAGAAAGTTACAGGAAATGTTATGGGCCTTTCGAAAAACTTATTGTTGTTGATGGAGAATCGCGAATAACTTATGAAAAGGTAAATAATAAATAAATAAAGGTAAATAATAAAACAAAAGAATTGTGTTTTTAAAAACAAAATTGTTAAATGCATTTTGATTTAAAATGAATATTAGAATTATATTCTGTAATAAAATTACAGTTTTGCGTGTCAATTAGTATGAAATTTAAAAACATGTTTAAAGTTATTGTTAGAAAATCTGTTTTACCGATAAGTTCTCCATCATACAATCACATTCAAAATGTTTCTTTTCTCTTTTGGTTTTTGGTGACATAGGAAAAATTGGTTTTTTTGCATTTCAAATTTTGAACACAAATTTTTGTTTTTGTGGAAAATGACACAACATTTTTTTCAGTGTATATTTTGTTCGAACAGAAATATTCATCCCCTGTAACTCGTTCTCAGAAAGTTTTTCTGTTTAAAATACAGTAATCGAACAAAAAAAAGAAATTAATGCACGTAGAAATGACTACGCCCTTTTGACAAATTGCTCTTGCATGAAAATATTGCAATTGTCAGATAAAATCATTGAGATTCGTAAACCGAATTCATTACGTACACTAGGAGAGACAGCGCCATATGGTTAATGGAAACAGAGAAAAGTGGACCCCAGCAACTTACTCCAACCGCTAACTATCCCTGGGCTCCCCTACTCAAAGATAGATCATGTATCCGTACGTCAACTGCATTATTATCCACATACACGAAGATCTTCACCTCGTTATCATGTTCAACGAAGTGTTTCATTTTGTTCTTGTAGATAATTTCATCAAAGGTGTGTGTCGATCGTGGATTTGTATAAGTATGACATATCAATTTTTGAGCTTCTCAGTGGCTGGGATCAAATAGCTAGTGCATGCATACATGAATAATTTATAAAGGGCGAACACGAAATTATTGCGACACATTCAACAGGCCATAACTTTTTTACCATTGGGTAAAAATCAATCAAATTTTGCACACTTTCTCATTGATGTGTATTGTTTACATGCTGTCAAACTCGAACTCGTGTTTTTCGATTCAACGAAAATGGAGGTGAACCTACACGAGTCAAGAGAACAAATTCTTTCCAAACACCTGGAATTTCCTGACCTGTCGTACCGGCAGTTGGGAAAAATGTTGAACATTCACCATTCAACCGTCTCCAGAGTGTTGAAGCGGTTCCAGGAGCGGTTGACGTTGGACCACGGCAAAGGAGCTGGAAGAAAACCGGGACCGGAGAACAAAAAACGGAGGTAAAGGTGAAGCGGATGATTAAAGCAAATCCCAACGTCTCAAGTCGTGATTTGACTGAAAAGATCGGCATGTCGCAGAGCTACGTCCAGAATGCAAAGAAGAGAACTGGACTACATACATACAAGGTACAGAACTTCCCAAACGGCGATGTGCGGCAACAATCGACGGCTAAAACTCGGGCACGGAAGCTCTACGAGAAGATGCTGACAAAATATGGCTGCTGTGTGATGGACGACGAAACGTATATAAAAGCCGATTTTAAGCAAATTCCGGGGTTGGAGTTTTTCACCGGCAAGAGCAAGTTCTATGTGGACGACAAATTTAAGAAGAAGAAAATGTCGAAGTTCGCCTCCAAATATCTCATTTGGCAGGCCATCTGCTCTTGCGGACTGAGGAGTGAGCCTTTCGTAACAAAGGGCACAGTAAATGGCGAGATCTACAAATTTGAGTGCCTCGAGAAGCGCCTTTTGCCGTTCTTGCAGCAGCTCGACGAAGTTCCGCTATTTTGGCCAGATTTGGCATCATGCCACTATTCGAAAAGTGTACTGGAGTGATATGAGGCCAATTCTGTCCATTTTGTTCCAAAGGACATGAATCCGCCAAACTGTCCGGAGCTGCGCCCGGTGGAGCAGTACTGGGCAATGATGAAGCGGGAACTTCGGAAGAGCAAGAAGACAGTCAAAGACGTGAAGGACATGAGAAACTGGTACCGGATGACACTGTAAAGACTTTGATGGAGGGCATCAAGCGAAAATACGTTCAATTTTACACTCAAGGCTCCATCGATAAACTTTTCTTTTGATTTTTGAAGTAAATATATGTATAAAACTACCCTAAAATTTTGGTTTGATTTTAAACATTATAAGAAAATTGGCATGACATTTTCGGTGTCGCAATAATTTCGTGTTCGCCCTTTAGTACGTTTTATCTCTAATGTAATATTCATCTAGCGCATAGCTTCCCGCCATTATTGGCGTTCCTTTAGGAGCATTGCAATTAACATAATTTATCATGCACATTTTCATCTTTCAATGCTAAATCTCTCGGCATAATAATTATTCATTAAACCATCTTTTTCTATCTATTTGAATAACAGAAGGGAATTAAACACGTGAGTCCCAAAAAAAGTTTAATTAGATTGGCTCTTACAATGTCACGCTAATCACAAATAAATCGAATGATTTTTTTTTTTACAAAACACGGACTGTAAATTTATACATTAATCTTGAATTGCCATACAATGTTGGCTAGAGATCACTCAATAGTATAGTTATATACTAAAATGTTACTCGGCGTTTTTGACGTAATACAAAGCATCACATACTAATGACTTTGGAAGTGTTTTATGATACGGTGACAGAAATAGATTTCAACTCAATATCTTTGTGATATTAATATCAACACCGGTAGTGATACGAATATCGATCACATCGTTTGGTGCTGTCATGTCATCAATTTGCAAGGCCACACTGATCACGCAAGATATATTAAAATACTATGACAGAGGTGGTCAAATATAAAGATGACTTAACTATAAGTTGTTTTTTATTTTATCCTAAATCCCCTCGAAAATCTGACCTTTGTAATTCTTTTGTTTTAACCATAGGATGATATAAGATGAATAGTGAATCTTCTGGCGTAGGCAGAGATAAATGCATTTGATATGAGGTAGAGGTTTGTTGTTTGGTCACAGTGTGAAAATTCACTAACTAATTCGCGGAGTTGTGCGAGCTCAATTCAAACAATTAGCAGTGACCACGTATGTTTTCGATAACCTGCAAACCCAACGTAGTTGATTCATCCACAAAACCTCTTACGTGGGTGAAATAGAACAATAGAAAACTATTTACTTTTACCGATCAATTATTAATCAAAATCAGCCATGGAAAAAGAGAATAATTCTACTGGTCATAATAACCGGCAAGAATGCTTTATTCTTACGAGACCAATGAAGTGTACCTGTTACCATTTCCCTACATGCCAGTTGTGAAGGTTATTATGGGTGGTCTCTTCATTTTCGCAACCTAATTGTTTCCTATTTCCGCACAAATTCTTTGTTATTTGAGCATTTCGACATCTATTTCTATTATGTACCGATTTGATTTGCATTGACACGTACGGATTGAAAACATGTTTCCGGAATCAGTTGTGACTCGCTGGATGTCCTATGGATCTTAAAAAACTGCTTCTGAGGTATAAATAAACATATAAGTTCTTCCGAAACCTTTACAGAAACTCGTTCCCATTTAACAGCTAAAACTGTTTAGTTTGAAATGGTGGTAATTTGATGACTTGACCTCGTGTCGCATATGGTCTAGGGCGCTCTTGAATGTACCAATTAGACACTCTAAAACGATTCGACAAAAGAATAAAGCAGTCAGATATTCGCTTCTACAGCATCCCCTCGGTCGCTCGAAATTTAAATTGTTAGTCATACCAATAGATACAGATTACTAGACTAAGATTGATCCACGAGAACATGTTGTTCTATCTCATTTGCTCTAACAATACACACATACATTCATTTGACAGATATATCATCAGAATGTTTTGATCAGTAACGATCATAGTCTAGTGTTGTGTGTCTACTTCTATATACAGTGCTGTTCGAAATAATGGCAGCGCAAGCGTTTTTTTCGAGTATGGTGATTTGGCTTTGAATATGTTTTTCATGTTCGCATCGTGTATAGTGATAAAAATTCAGTACCTGATGGTCGTCTAACCTACTGACGCCTATCTTTCGATTTTAATAATGCCACTTTACTATCATCAGCTTACTAAATGGAACGCCACTTTTCGACGGTCCACTTGGCGTGAAATTCGACAATGTTCAGACGATTGTGAAGGTGCCGTATTGTGAGTAGTGGTACTTTTCTCGGACTTCCTGCGTTCAAATTTGTCTTAATCAATCGTTTTCTACTCGTTGACGTTGCAATAGAATGTTCCAGGTCTTTCTAGAATTCTCTCGAAGACATAAACCAATATTATTTTGCCATCCGACCCATCAGTTTGTTAAGTTTGAGCGGATGTTGTTCGCTATCTACCGCTAGTTTCACATTTGTTTGACAAGTGCAATGCATTGTGTATCTTTGTGGCAGAACACTGTAGAAGTTCCTGGTATGCTTTGCCACTAGCACTCAACCGTTTGATGAAATTTCGCTCCTCGATATTACAATATGCAAACTTATAATTTCGGGTTAATTGTAAGCGTAGGAATACTATTCCGAACAAAATAGATTGACTAAACTGAAAATCTTGGAAACTTAAGCGATTTGAAAACCTTTTGTGGTAGCGCTGCTATTTTTACGAACAGCTTTATATCGACTTTCTTTCATGACAGCTTTGTTTCGTAATAAAAAACAATAAGACAATGATTCCAAATGGTATCGTGTTCTACTCTTCGTGCTATACTGCCGTTATAAGCTTAATTGTCCCATGTTCTATGGGATTCCCTATATACATGGGACAATTATGCGTAGAACGGCAGTATAGGTCACTTACAAAAACATATAATGTTATTGGAGAATAGAACGTATGGGAGTATTTTACATTAAACTCGAAAAATATTTGCGCTGCTTTTTTTTTGAACAGCGCTGTACCACTAGGATAGAATGGACAGCGGACGTGACTGGAAACTGATATCGCATTGAACTTGAAGCTCTCGAATCCGGTTCAACTGCATAGCTAACGTGATTGATGGCTGGTAAATCGAAACCACGGAACGCTATTTTGAACATAACCTATAAGCCGTTTCAATGCAAGGATAGTAGGATGTAATCATCGATGGGTTAAATATTAATTGAAATTGTTCGCAACAAATTATCTAGTTTGCATATGAATACGCCAACGGACAGAATAAGAAGAGTGGTGAAATGTTTTCAATCCAAACGTAATTTAACAGTCAGCATGACTCAACAAATAAGAGCTGAGAGTGCAAACAAACGAATGTTACGAATGATGGAGCAAAGACAGAAGCTGCAAATGATCTATCGGTTTGGGTTGCACTTGATGCTGTATGTACTTGAACCTGCATTATTTGATTGAAGATGTTTTGAAAGTTTGTTTTGCTGCTTTTCATTACCACGGCCGTTTGGTCGTGAATTTGAAAGTTCGGGGGCACTTTGATGTTGGTGCATTGATATTAACATATCTACTTTGATTTATTCGATGATTCTGTCGTTTTTCGGTAACTTTTATCAGACGGTGATGAAATTGGCAGCCTACCTTCGTAAATACAACTCTCATATTGGGGTCCAAGGTTTGGCGCTGAAAACTTTCAAATTTGAAAAACCGAAAAAAGGTTCCTTTGTCCTTAGCTTGATCACAGGCCCATATCGCATAGTAATTATACTGTGCGAAAAAATAAGCACATTAAAAAAATACCGCATAGAACACTGAAAAGAACCTGTCCAACAACCCTGCGAAGTTTTTGATGCTGAAAAATATAGTCCGGCTCGGTTTGGTTTTTTGCCGCACATTCTAATAGTTTAAGTCTAAGCTGCTGTGAGAAGACAACATATTTGGGTAAAATTTAATTTAGAGGTAGGGTAATTTGGGGAGAGATGACGCACATTTCTAAAAATCGATCCTGCATCAAAGTAAACCGTTCAATATTTGATGAAATAATTTTTATTAATTGCTACAAGTTCCTAAAATACTGTGAAATGATTTTTGCCACGATAAAATTTTTGTTATCAAATTTCCCCGAACATTTCACAAAAAAGGTCATTGCGGGAGAGATGCCGCATGTGCGGGAGTGACGCCGCACCGTAGTCACAAACTGAAAATCTGTTTTAATCCACCTAGCGGTGCAATTGTGCCTTTCTTAATCATGAACTTGCTTATATTTATTAAAAGCTTTCAAATGTATACATTACAATTTTATTATACATGACTTGACAACTATATACAAGAAAAGAAATCATTATTCGAGTTCTAAAATTTTGCAAAAGAAAAACCACCCACGGTAATATTGAATTGAAAAAAGAAGCGAAATCGGCGAAAGTCCCAAGTCGATTTTTATAAAAAAAAATTTCGGGATAACATAAAATCTCGACCTTTCATGCATTTTAAAGATGTTTGGCATCAAAAATGCGAATACGATTTCTAAAATTTCTTTGAAAAAAAATTTGATTTCCGGATTATATGGGAATTTTATGTGACCGGACGGTTCAGTGTGTATTTCCGGAACCATATAAGCGATCCGTGCGAAATTTTATGGACATCTGTGAGGATAATATAGCTATCATTTGGAACCAAGTTTGTGAAAATCGGCCCAACCATTTCCGGGAAACTGATGTGTGTTCGCCAATTTTGAAAGATGGCCGCTTTTCCCGGGCACTTCCGGAACCGTCTATGGTGGTCAATGTAGTCAACGAAAGTTTGGTTGGCCGTCGGTGACCTAGAACAGCAAAATTTAAGTTGTTTGAGAGACATTTTAGCAAAATTTTTTACCTTTTTTGCTTTCATCGGAGTATAGGTTTGAATCGCAATTTGCTATGTGATCGCACGCCACAACCCGTAACTCCAGAACCGGAAGTCGGATCGGGATGAAATTTAATAGCCATTTACGGGGGCGTAATACCTTTCATTTGAGACCAAGTTGAATCGGTCTAGCCATCTCCGAGATACCGATGTGACTGTTATTCTGAATTTGGATACTTCCGCCGGGGCTTCCGGAACCGATGATGGTGGCCAATGAGGCCAAAGAGACTTTGAATGGATGTTAGTGACCTAATACTACAAATCGAAGCAGTTGTGGTCATATTTTGGAAAAAAATTCACCTTTATACATTCATTGCAGAATTTATTGAAATCGACATTTTCTGCGTGATCGGGCTCCGGAACCGGAAGTCGGATCCACTAGAAATTCAATAGCGAACGTTGCACCTTTAATTTGAGACTAAGTTTGTCAAAATCGGTTCAGCCATCTCTGAGAAAAATGAGTGACATTTTTGGTCACATACACACACACAGACGCACATACACACACACACACACATACATACATAAACACATACATACACACGCACAGACATTTGCCGAAATCGACGAACTGAATCGAATGGTATATGTCACTCGGCCCTCCGGGCCTCCGTTAAAAAGTCGGTTTTCAGAGCAATTGCAATCAGAGTTAAAAATATTCAAATTCATTGCATGAAAATTGATCATATTCAGCCGCATTCATTTTCAATATTCAGTGACGCAGCTGAAAACGTCAAACGAACAAACGGCCCATTCATCCATGCAGATTTTCATTCGTCTCCGATTATTACACGAAGCGGCCGTGCAGCAACGAATCAAACGCATCAAAGTAGGCCCTGGCACAATGTAAGCGATGATGATTGTTGTTTCATATGCTTTACCGGCATTTGAAAACATTTTCCTATATAATTAGTGAAATGAATATACTGTACGATATTCAACTGAATGAATAACATGGATATTTGAATGAATATATATTTTCTATTCACCGCGAGTCGCATCAGGTTCATTTTCAGCCGTCAAAAAAGAGCTTCGATTATTTTTAACTCTGATTGCAATACCTTTCTATTGAGAAAGGCAAAATGGTGAACATGAGTATTTTTTAGCTCTCGTTGATGTTTTTGTAATTAAGTGTCTTCAGCTGAGTTTCATGAAGTTTGATTACACCTATAAATCGGCTAGCACCTTCACTTTTTAAGGGGGTACTACCATTTCTAGAAACATTTTTTTATTCAACTATTTAAAAATGTTTTTCTTTCGCAATCTTGTAAAACAGTTAAGTTGGAGTAACTTAATTTAGGGTACTATTTATCTAAATGTTGGTACGAGCGATATATATCTATGTGTTAGTAGCGGTAGAAAAGCAGTGTTTGGCTGTTTCTCCCAACAATGAATTTATATAACTTAGGTTTGTTCATGAAAGATTTATTTTTAAAAAGCATCAATTCGTTGAAATTTTTTATCGCAATATTGACATCACTACAAATCAATGCGTTCACTAAAATTAGTGCTTGAAACTTTAAAGAATTAACCGAGGTAACTAATACTTAGATACATATCGCCCGTTTAAAAATATAGATAAATAGACTCATAATCCTATATGTCACTGTGTTAGGTCCGTTTGTTTGTGGATATACTTTATTAAAAACCTATATCCGACGCAAATCTAGAGCTTTTTTCATTACATCATATCTAACAGAAACGTCAAACGGAGAAAATCGCGTGCAAAAATTTCCTTGCAACTTTTAAATTTATTTAACAATTAAAGCACACAGAAGGCTATTGATTCTTCTATCACCTCTGCATTTACTAGTTGAAGGATCGTATACGCATATTACATGTTTTTCGCGAAGATAATTGGGAGATAATTGATAACTATTATTTTATTACATTTTGCCGATCACTTTTGCTATTATGCTCTTTTACATATGTTGTCTTGGCAACACCGTTTGTAGATGTCACATTTTACTGTGACGTTTTGAGAGACGGGCTTGTAGTTGTGATATATTTCATGTGCTGTATTGCAACCGAGAATGTAGATATGAGGTTTGGCATTGGAAAAACATACTAATTACAGTCGACTTGGAGAAATATAACAACGCAAAACATCACATCTACAAAATATTAGCAAAGCTTTGGTATACTATATCTTACATTTTGACTTAAGATTAAATTAACATATAAAGAATTATCATTTTTCTCTATTATTTGTGGACGATAAAGAGTCAATGCTTTGCTTTTATTTGACATATTTAATAAACTCAGTTTGTTTACATTTGAGTAAAGCCATGTCAAGTGATCCTCGAATTTTCGCAAAATCACCGATCTTCCTGAGGTATATTTTATTTTAAATGGATTAAGGTGAATAGCTTTTGGTATAAATATTTAGTTAAAATTCCTTTTTTTCTTTAAGATATTAACCCTTAAACTTTATTGCATGATAAAATTGTAAATTTTATATCTCAAAAACTACTGAAGATAATTCAATGAATTTTTGCACACTTACGGAATGATATTTGCGCTATCTTATAAAAATATTTTTACTTTATAATTATGTGAATAACGATACTTTGCATCTATTTAAAATTTTCAATTGTATTTTTTCTTGTGTTCTTCACGCTAAAAATTTTCAAAACGTATGTCAAATTATGCGGCAATCTTTCACCTTCAATAATCTGTGTTGATAATTTTTCATTTTTGTTCCTATCAAGAGTTATGGAGGATTTTGTAACAGTGCGCTCTTTCAACGCACGACCCACTTTGTTGCAGCCCGCGAGAACGTTCATATTAGCAACGTCGCACGTCGCTACGTCAGAATGCGCATCGCGTGGGAAGTGCGCATCGCATGACTACAAGAAACCACATCTCTCGATTAGCGCAAAAGGGCAAACTTTTCAATTCGGATTATCGAAGGTGATTTTTTTCCAGATATTTTGAGTTGCGGTAAATTTTTTTTACCGAAGTGCACAACAAAAATTATAGTTGTTTAATGTAGTTTTTATTATTATAATTTAACGTTACTAACAATTAACATCTTTAAATACACTTTTGTTAGTCAAAATACATCTACGTTAAATCTTTTTTAGTCTACAACATTAATATATGAAAATGGAAAATCTTATTCCAACAGCATTTTATTTCACGTTTTTATTTTCACCGAGTGATATTACCTTTAAACAACGATGTGTCTTTTGAAAAAAGTTTACATAAAATCTGTTGTACAATCGCATCGATGTTGAGTTTTTTTTATCACTATTGCTTCTGTTAATTCTGTTAATTGGTGGTTCTCCAAGTTCTGGTAAGATATTATTTATTTTTGTGGAATTTCAATTATTCATCAACGATCTTTATTTCAAAATAATCGTTACAGTTTTCCGCATGTACCTGTTGAGTCATCGAATATTCCAGTTCCATTACTTTGGCAAACACTATAAGAAGAAAAATTAAACATGTAAATTTTCCTATATTTTAAACGTGTTATAGAAGAACTCATTACTATAAACATGGGATGTACAATTGAAAATTTAACGAAAATTGTGTTTTGTTCGTGTCCATATTTATTTTCGTTGTATTTTTGCGCCCATTACGACATATGCTGCACATGTCTTGACCAATATAATTTTTAAATTTATCTCTCTACAAGGATGCCACAAAAACAAGATACGACGAACATATTTATGAATTTTTTTTTGACGGAATGCATCATTCGTGTGATCGACCAATATTTATAACATAAAACAATCGAATTTTTTTTTAGCAAATATTGTCTATCTTGAGATAATATAGCATTTCGTCGAGTTATCTCTATAAAGATAAAACACCCAAATGCGATCGAAACAAAAACAAACGTCAAACAGTTTTCTCACTAGAACTGATGCAAATTAAATGAGCGCGTAATTTAACGCACGACCCGATGGCAATGGTTGAAAAGTCGCTATGTGTATTTAAGAAAAGATTCGCAATATTCCATGCTACCTCTCAGACAGAACCAACTGAAAATAAAACGTGGTGAAGTATGTCAATTTGCGAAAAATATGTCAACGCAGGTTAAAACATGCCCACTGCTCAACTTTGCTCACCGGCTGGCAACATCCGAGCGCACTTGTCCGAGGTATTGAGTGACAGAAAATTAAATAACCCCTGAATAATATAATAACGCTCAAGAGCATGCAAATTACTCAGAAAACATCACTTTCAATTATCTATAAAGAAATGCTTGTCTTTTTGCTTTAATCTCAGAGATGTCAATTTTGAACATGAGATACGCTCCTTCAAAGCGATGCGCATTAGGACGTTGCGACGTGCGGCGTTGTCAATATGTGCGTTCTCGCGGGTTGCATCAAGTGGGTCGTGCGTTGAAAGAGCGCACTGTTACAAATTCCTCCATAACTCTCGATAGGAACAAAAATGAAAAATTATCAATTCAGATTATTGAAGGTGAAAGATTGCCGCAAAATTTGACATACGTTTTGAAAATTTTTAGCGCGAGGAACACAAGAAAAAATAGAATTGAAAATTTTAAATAGATGCAAAGTACCATTGTTCATACAATTATAAAGTAAAAATATTTTATAAGATAGTGCAAATATCATTCCATAAGTGTGCAAAAATTCATTGAATTATATTCAGTAGTTTTTGAGATATAAAATTTTCAATTTTATCATGCAATAAAGTTTAAGGATTAATATCTTAAAGAAAAAAAAAAGGAATTGTAACGAAATATTTATAGCAAAAGCTAATCACCATAGTCCCTATACAATAAAATATACCTCATGAAGATCGGTGATTTTGCGAAAAATTCGAGGATCACTTGACATGGCTTTACTCATTTGTTAGATATTACGTTTTGAATAAACGGTATAGAAATGATCATTTAATGACATTCCGAGGTACAAAAATACATTTTAGCTACCCATCCTCCTCCATCGAGTGCGGCATCTCACCCGCAATTTTGATGCGGCATCTCTCCCAATTGTAGGGGAGAGGTGACGCACATTTTCCTCTGAAATTATGGATGACCGTGCTCATGATCAGAATGCCTTCTAAAAGGTCCGAGCTGTTTAACCGATACATGATTTATCAAACAAATCGAACAACTTAAAAAAAACGAAATTTTGATGCGGTGCTGAAAAATTTTCGGCACTCCGTGATGCAACTGAAAGCACATAATCATTAATAAAATAGTTTTTACCACTTTCTCCACTAAGGAGAAATATAGCATAGTGCATATTGCATTGGCTTGCTAAGACAAACCAAGTTTCGATTTCATTAATTCTCATCAGCTTAATCAGAACTCCTTTTCTTGAGGAACATCATGCATGCATAGTGGTTTGCTCAGAAACACAAATAGTGTTTTCGTTTATTTGAGCTAGCGTCAATCATACGCTAACCTAGTCCTGTCACTAAGTTAATGTCGGATTCTGATGAGGTGAAGTCGAAACGCAAATTCGTTAGCTAATTTATCTCATAGTTGTTTCAGCTATTCAGTTCTCGGTACGAAGATACTTCTATTTCTAAGCTTTTATTTTCTGTCAATTCTTACGACACAGAAGCAGGAACCCAAATGGGGAATATTTTGAAATAATAACAACCGTTGTGATCCTCGTGAAGGGGTCTGCGAAGAAGATGTTTTAGCACGTGGAATTGACGCAAACGATCACAATATAATTCTAACTAATAGGGTTCATTCTGCCTGACCCGGATATTAAATATTTTCTTGGGAAACTACCAAAGTCCTAAGCGTTGTGGTTGCTTCTTCATGCACTCTAGACCTTTGGAATCCGGCAGTCCAAGACAAATCTACCTACTAGGACAATCAGAAGATAGTTTAGTCCATTTACCGATGTGTCAGGCAACTGGATGGTACTTTGCATTATAAATTCAATACCGAAACTATTGGTGATATGGTTTTATACGTTGTCTCGAGTTGTTCAGATTTCATTTTCGGTGTTGTAGCAATACGGTAGCTCAACTTCAATAGCGATCACTTTCCAACGCTGCAAATCCAGCGAGTACAAAGCTTTTCCTAGCGATAGAAAAACCACAATTTTGCATCAGTGACGCTCAAGATCACGCGATCATTAGTGCATTTGTTATGGCTGGTTTCGTTGACGCCACCATCCATGAACTTGAATCAGTCTTTGTTTGCTTCTGTGAGTCGGTTGCTTAGTCATTTAGGACTAGTTTTAGGCATGCTACCGTAGTACTGGCTTTTTTGTGGCTAGCGTGTGAATAAAAGCATTTATTTATGTGCTTATAGTTGAGTCGAGCGCTAATGGTTTTCAGCGAAAAAACATGCCATCGGACGAAGTATTTCCATGCGTCTCGATGGTATGCCATTAATCGATACCATAATCATTTCCCGATACTTTTTACGATGCGCTCGCGGGTCTTCTGATAGAATGACATTTTAATGGAATAAAACGTCACGTTAGGCGCCAACCGAAATTATCGTTACAATAACTCCGATTCAGATGCTGAGAGAAGGAATATTTCGCACCTTCTTTAAAAGTCATATACATGCGAGACCTCCCATATTTTTTTAGAGCTGTACTTGTTCTTTTCGCGTGAAGAGAATGGTTATGGAGAAACTGATGTTCTTGGAAGTTATTGGCGGTACACATTAGCGTGTTTATCGGTCGCTATTTTAGTGACTCATTCATGTGGTTTTTTGCATCACCAAGAGTGATAGAAACCGTTGATAAACTTATTTTTATTTTTCTTTGTTTTGCTGTTTTGAAAATCGCCTGAAGCAGTTCTAGAACATTGATGATAACATGAATTGAATTTTCAATAATGCTAAGGCTATTGTTGAAACCAAACATAGAAAGTCAAGATTTCAACTTATTCACCTTGAAAACTGGAAAATTCTTGATTGCTTTGTTTGGTCTTATACAAAATAGCAACGCAGATTTTTAGTTTTGTTTTGGTTGTGAAGCTGACATTGACATTGCTCTGTAAATTATTGGGGCTACTAATCCAATGCCATTATTCGGTTTGGTCTTATATCGGATGATCTCCGACTGTCGTAGGCGATGGTAGGTGATTTACATACAGCCCATTAATTTACAGTTGAAACTGGTTAACGCTGCTGATCAACCAAATTCAGCATTCATATTATGCAATCTGCTGTTTCACTCATTTAATTTTCATCTTCGTTTTAGCGGTGGACGTTAGCAAAAAAACTTATATAGGAATAAAACAAACCTTAATACATGTTATGTATATGAAACCAATCCTATTTGTATTTTGCCTAATTTCAAATCGTGCAATGAAATAGAGGTGAAACTTTATAATAAATATATCATATAGTGTAAGAACCAGTGGTGCAAATTTTCATTTTCAAATGCCAACTTTCAGTTCAATCAAACCCAACCATGATTCAAACTCAAAGCCTCCCTTAATCATTCACTTTCAATTTGGCGGGATTTTCATAACTGAATCGGACGTCTTCATTTCAAATTGATGCTTTTTCATTCACAAACCAAAGCTGTCATCTGCTCTGTAGAGGCCAGTTTAGGTTAAATGTCAACATGTTTTGCGTTTTCAAGCTTACATGGACAGTAAAAACTATGTTCAGAGTAGTTTTGTTGGAAAAATCTAGTCAATACCCCAGTGAAGAGATATTCACAGGGTCAATGAAATTGAAAATGAATGGAAAATGATTGAGCAGGTCGGCTGTTTGAATGAATAATGGAAACGAACAACTGCGAGTTGAACATAGTAGGGCATGATTTGAGATTTTTTGCTCCTTCAAATTCAAAACAAACTGTCGAAAATTTGCAGCTCTGGTAAGAACTGGTTCAAATAGAGATGACTCGGGGTCGTGCTATAACATCGAAGTTTTTCAATCGACCTAATGTTTTCCTGAAAACTCGATCGACTGCACACACTTTTCTATACAGGTTTTTCGCGATGTCGTGCCAGATTGTATCTATAGCAAAACGTCCAAATTGGACCAACGTAAATTCGCAATTCACACACCTATTAACCCTCAAAAAGCCAAGCTGAAATTGCAGCTTCAAGAAGCATTGCTCCTAAGACCCAATAAAATCAGAAGCTTTTTTTTGTCGTTCTACCAGTGATAGATTCTAAAGTTCCCAGTTCATTGTAACTAGGAATCTGTAACTGTAACTCAGAGACCCCTTGCTTTTTTGGGCGTTAAGCGAAAACAGTTGACATTCTCAGCTAAAGCAAGATGATAAAAGATATTATCTATCTCATCTATGAACACGATAATGCACTTGCTTTAAATATTGTTGTTTCCAATAAAAATCTAATTGCTTGATTATAATTTTTTTAAATTGAGTAATGAATTTCAAATTAAAAAATTCTCCATAAATTGTAGCCTGCATAAATTGCAATATGTGTATGCCACATTTTTGAATAGAAAGCTACATGCTGAAAAAATGCGACAGCCATTTTGGTACAAACGGATTCACGGCAACACGGTAAAAACCGTGCTTTCGTTTTGGATCCAGCATCAATCTGGTGCTAAGTTGGTGCCAGATTCTGATGAATCGAAACGAAATTCATACTTCGCATACTTCGTGTAGGTTTTGTACTCTTCACGTGATTTTACGCAATTTTCTTCTTAGGAAAATTAGTTTTGATTGAAATATCAATATCAAGAAGACTGGCAACTCTGTCCTGTTGTATGGGGGAAGTAAAGAGATGCCTGTCTTCTTGATATGAAGTCTTCGTTATTATCCTCTTGAAAGAGAAATATAGAATAGTGCTTTAAAATTCAAAATTATTCTAAGAAACATTTCGAATTAAAGATTTTTTAATATGCAATTAGTACTGGTTCCAGTGCATACATTTTTCATAAGGTCCAAGTAATTCCGCCTAAGATAGTAATTTGATAGACAATTTTCAAACTGCATTTGTTTACATGTGCACAGTTGCATTCGACTCGTATATATTATAGTACAAATTTGTGAAACTTTAAAACTTTCTAAAATTTAGAATAAATTGATGTACAACCCATCATTAACATCAGAATTGGATAAGCAAGTTTTCGGAAAAAAACAACTCAAACATAGGTTTACGGTTACAACTGACCTAAACGTGATTGCACGAAGGACACAACCTAACTGTACGGTGAGACAGAACGGGTTTCAGATTGCATATACGGCTGGTATTTTTCCTGGACTAGAGTATGACCTTCACAAGAGTTGAAACCTGTGCAGCTGCTGCGAATGCAAAACAAATGAAAGTATGCATAAACTGGTTACTCATCGACTCAGAGCTGTTTATTTTTTGGAAGAATTTGGCGCATATAAAGAAAGAGGATAACGAAATAGTCTGACGCATGCAGACAACACACATATTCGTGGCCTGATACATGGCCAGATAAAACCGATCAGAAGAGCGAAACAAAACAATAACACAATCAAAACTATGGTTGATATTTATAAGAACCTGTTTTATTTCCAGATAACGTAATTGAAAGTGGATTGTGAACAGTTTTCTATAGTATCAATATTATAACATAGTCAGTTATGAACACGATCAATTTATAAAAAAGTACCAATCGAAAAATCTCAAAAGGAAATAAAAACAAAATAAACATTGATTGTTTGTTTCAAGGTCACTGTCACTAAATGATTATAACTAGTACAGTTTCTATCCAATCTCTTACAGAAGTTGCAATGAAAGTATATACTTTTGGAATCAATTAATTAATTTAGTTTTAACTTTGATAAAATCATTTAAAATTTTTTTACAATTTTGTTATCGCTAGTCAGTTTTTTGTTTTATTTGTTGTTATTTTAACAACTAACCACCTGGATCTATAACAGGTTCTGTTACAAAATGTTTTTGAAAAAATAACTTCGGTTGTTATAATTTAGTTATGTCCTTCTTATCGGGAAGGAATCAACTATTGGATTAGGAACAAGGACATTTTTTCGAGGTATTGATTAATATTGCAAATTTAATGAGCCTCCCTTCACTTTCTTACCTAATAAAAAATCACCAAGAAGTAAATTTTGGGCAAAATAATTCCAGAAAAAACTTACCTCTCAGTTAAGTAGGGTTTAATGCAGTCAAAATAATGGGCCCTATTCCCACAGAAATTTCTTTTTAGTTAGCATTTGATGTGACTTTGCAAATATTTATATTATTTATTATATAATTATCTCAATATTTTACGATAATCGGATGAAATATGATTTTTTAACATATCTTTGAAGCATATGATGTCGAGGATTTCTGTTCAATTCAATTCATAAGAATTTTTCCTACCTTTGAACTTCAAATGGCGATATCTCTAGAACTGAACTGCCGATTGGAGGAAACTTTAGTGTAGTTTCAAGATATACAGGCTTTATTTTGCGCTGCAGTTTTTATATCTATGTTTTTGAAAATACTTATATGGAGAAGTCCTGTAGCTCAAAAATCTTCTTACAAATTTGATTACCTAGACATAATTATATTACTGAAAAATCAGTGATTTTTACTAGTTTTGTTAACCATCCGATGTGATTGGCTACTATTATCGACGAGTATATTAACTTTTTATGAACAACGCCATCAAATGGGTTTAAATAAAAAATAGTCAAAAAAAGATTGATGAATTATTAAAACTGATACCTGCAATGGATTCAGCTACCCAAAATTAGTTAATAACCCGATTTTTAGCCACATGAACCATTTTTTATAATTTTGTAACAACTTTGTATGGAGAGGTGGTACTGTGCGTCGTCTGCAAGTTGCCTTAACAAGTAAGAGATGTCAAGACATTTATCAATGTCGTTGACAATATTATATAATACAGGGGTTCGACATAAGCCCTGGGAAGACCCATTTCGCTAAATCGGGATAGCGATGCGCAAAATGTATGTGCTTTTCCGACAAGAAGTTTAGCAAAAATTAGTTTAAACTCAAAAAAAAAGAATTCAAAGACCATGCTGGTGCAGCTTCTCTGAAAGAATTTTTTTAGAAACTGAATAAAAAACCCCTTTAATATCTAAGAACAACGTTGAGAGTAACGCAAGTCAAACGTTCGTTCTTTGCCTTTGCGGGAGACAAATTGTGTATCTGACAGTAAGCCATTCGCTTCGACCCAACTATCGTTACGGATCAGGATCATTTTCTCGAATAATTTCCGGATACAGGACAACATTATAATCGGACAATACGAGTTGTGATCGGAGGCTAGTTTTCCTGGTATTTGGATGGAGATGACTCTCACCTATCTTCAATCGTGTGGGATGATGTTACTCTTAAGCAGCTTATATAATAAATCCAACAAGTATCTTTTGATTGAGATTATTCGCCAAGTTGAAGTTGATTCTGTCAGGCCCTGGGGCTTTATTGTTACATAATAAGAGAGCGAGTGAGAATACCACCATCGAAAAAGGTGTTTCGTTCGCGGTATCAAGAGGGGACGTGGCGCGGTAGGACTTCTGTGTTGAGGTGATGTTCAAATTCGCGAAATCAAATATCCAAGGATTAGAATTTTCCACGATCCCGTTAGTAATATTTCGGTTTCGCATGCGTCGGGACGTGCCTCAAGGAGTGCTCATAGCTCCAATAGCATTCCTCCGTAGGGAGTATCTCGATCCAGGTTAATTATATTGAAATCGTGGAAATTTAGGTTTATATTGAAAGTTACCCAAGTATCGCATAATGCAAATACTCAAGCTATTTATAATTTTTTTTAAAGAATCCATTTCCGGGATGATACTTCTGCAAATTCCACTTTAGAACAGTGATCGAATCCGTGATCTTGATCGATGAGTTTGCCATCGAAGGATACAATCGCTGAAAGGAAGCTCCATTTAGCAGTCAGTGCTTCACAAATGCTCTTACTATAGGTGGAAAAGCTAATAACTGACTTGTAATAAGATCAGTAAGATTGAAAGTTTTAATTATCAGTGCCGCGATTATTCCCGAACGGAACAATTGTCCCGTCAAGGGACGCCTTCTGGTCTTTACAAGAAAGTTTATAAGAAGTCTTCCTCCTATTCCTATAACCCTAGTAGATGTTCCCTCATGCACAGTAAGCAAACTTTTCAGCATTCTCCAGGCGGTACAAACAGACGGACAGGCAGACGAACCTTGTGCAAGAAAATGTAGTTTGGTAGAGCGGTTCCAGTGAAAATTACCAGATAAGAGTTGATTAGGGGGTTTTCGAACCATCTCCCGCAATTCACACTTTAGAAAAAGTATGCAAGATTTTTCCACTATATCAGATTTATTTGGCACGTTTGTTCCTTCATTTGAAAATGGCTATGAAGCGTGTACCAAGCATTTAGGTTTTTATACGACAACCCAATCAATATTAAAAAAGTTCAAGACCTGAATCTGAAACATTTTTTCACGCGCAAAAATTCAATATGATTTAATCGTTTATATCTCGACAAACATATGATTACGGCCTAAAAGCCAACTGTCAAAATCCACTTTGAATGGAAATTCCGGACAAACCGTTACTAGTCGAACACAGTTCACAACAGTTTATGTAAGAGAAAACTTTTCTCTTTCATTTACTACCAACATCTGTGATTGGCGCGTAACGGTTTGTCCGGAATTTCCATTCAAAGTGAATTTTGACAGTTGGCTTTTAGGCCGTAATCATATGTTTGTCGAGATATGATAAACGCCCTGAATGGTTTTATGCAAATTTTATTTGAATACCCGAGCAAACGAAAAGCCCATGCTCATGGGGTTTGACAAGGGTGTTTGAAATGGGTTCAACCCATGAAAACACTATCACCATGGTCCAGTAGATCCCATATAAAATACCATATGGTGGTGTATTTATGGGTTATTGAGACCATTTTATGGTGTCTTGATGGTTGTGAATATTGGCACGGACCATGTTTAAGGTTTTTTCAAGGGGCTATATGGTGTTTGAACCCATGAGTATTTGCTCGGGTAGGTGGAATACTATTAAATTAATATAAAAATATTACAATTTTTCGGAGTTATGATCACTCCCCAGAAATAATCAAGAAATCAGAAACTTAAAACATATTGAAGAAAAATATGGTGCGGTGTACTTGAACTGTTCGGTTCCCTTAACAATTTTTTATTTCTATAAAAAAACAATGTTGTCGAAAAACTCGATTTTTGAGGTGTTCAAAATATTATACAAAAATTCATTGTAAAGAATCGCATTTTTTTGGTAGAAAAAATAATTGTTTGAGTACATGAGATTGTAAATACGAAACAATTAAAATCAGTTGAAAAGTTTTTGGAATATCACGTTTATCGCAAGGGTACTTTTCAAAAACCCTCTTTCCGAGATAATCGCGTTTAAAGTTTTCTATTAACTTCAGTTGTGGATGGAACCAGCGCGCTGCAGCGCTGTGAACGGCTGTAATTTGAAATTGGGTGTTCTGATCTGGATGGGATCTCGCACAGATATTTTCGAAAGTCAGTGCTTCACAAATGCTCTTACTATAGGTGGAAAAGCTAATAACTGACTTGTAATAAGATCAGTAAGATTGAAAGTTTTAATTATCAGTGCCGCGATTATTCCCGAACGGAACAATTGTCCCGTCAAGGGACGCCTTCTGGTCTTTACAAGAAAGTTTATAAGAAGTCTTCCTCCTATTCCTATAACCCTAGTAGATGTTCCCTCATGCACAGTAAGCAAACTTTTCAGCATTCTCCAGGCGGTACAAACAGACGGACAGGCAGACGAACCTTGTGCAAGAAAATGTAGTTTGGTAGAGCGGTTCCAGTGAAAATTACCAGATAAGAGTTGATTAGGGGGTTTTCGAACCATCTCCCGCAATTCACACTTTAGAAAAAGTATGCAAGATTTTTCCACTATATCAGATTTATTTGGCACGTTTGTTCCTTCATTTGAAAATGGCTATGAAGCGTGTACCAAGCATTTAGGTTTTTATACGACAACCCAATCAATATTAAAAAAGTTCAAGACCTGAATCTGAAACATTTTTTCACGCGCAAAAATTCAATATGATTTAATCGTTTATATCTCGACAAACATATGATTACGGCCTAAAAGCCAACTGTCAAAATCCACTTTGAATGGAAATTCCGGACAAACCGTTACTAGTCGAACACAGTTCACAACAGTTTATGTAAGAGAAAACTTTTCTCTTTCATTTACTACCAACATCTGTGATTGGCGCGTAACGGTTTGTCCGGAATTTCCATTCAAAGTGAATTTTGACAGTTGGCTTTTAGGCCGTAATCATATGTTTGTCGAGATATGATAAACGCCCTGAATGGTTTTATGCAAATTTTATTTGAATACCCGAGCAAACGAAAAGCCCATGCTCATGGGGTTTGACAAGGGTGTTTGAAATGGGTTCAACCCATGAAAACACTATCACCATGGTCCAGTAGATCCCATATAAAATACCATATGGTGGTGTATTTATGGGTTATTGAGACCATTTTATGGTGTCTTGATGGTTGTGAATATTGGCACGGACCATGTTTAAGGTTTTTTCAAGGGGCTATATGGTGTTTGAACCCATGAGTATTTGCTCGGGTAGGTGGAATACTATTAAATTAATATAAAAATATTACAATTTTTCGGAGTTATGATCACTCCCCAGAAATAATCAAGAAATCAGAAACTTAAAACATATTGAAGAAAAATATGGTGCGGTGTACTTGAACTGTTCGGTTCCCTTAACAATTTTTTATTTCTATAAAAAAACAATGTTGTCGAAAAACTCGATTTTTGAGGTGTTCAAAATATTATACAAAAATTCATTGTAAAGAATCGCATTTTTTTGGTAGAAAAAATAATTGTTTGAGTACATGAGATTGTAAATACGAAACAATTAAAATCAGTTGAAAAGTTTTTGGAATATCACGTTTATCGCAAGGGTACTTTTCAAAAACCCTCTTTCCGAGATAATCGCGTTTAAAGTTTTCTATTAACTTCAGTTGTGGATGGAACCAGCGCGCTGCAGCGCTGTGAACGGCTGTAATTTGAAATTGGGTGTTCTGATCTGGATGGGATCTCGCACAGATATTTTCGAAAGTACTTTTGTATTTTCAGATTCAGCAATAATGTATTTTTTTTATTTTTAGGTCCCAACTTTTTATATAACCCTTGAGTAATAGTCATCGGCTATTTACTAATATTGTTATGCTACATTAAACTTAAGCGGTTCAAGTTACTTTAATTTAAGATGTTTAAAATAATTTGAAAAAGTCAATTTACATTTATTTTATCAAAACGCACCACACTGTTGTCTGTTTCTGCTTGATGGGAAGATCCCTTCCGACTGGTCGGATCAACATGTTCTTCTGGTGTTTCCAGCCACGACTAATTCCCTATTCTTTACTCTCTGTACAACGGAAAACACTGTTGTGGCGATGCCACTGTCCTTGGCTGTTAGTTATAGGGGATTGGCTCGTTCGGCTTATCTTCCACAGCGAGATTGATTGGTACTTTTGGATTCTTTGTGGTGTGTCGGAGAAGCGAAATGCTACACCAACCAAGGCGCTCACGAATGTGGAAGTGACAAAATTTGAAAGGCACAAAACAGTGATGAGCATTGAGTATTTTTTTAAATGTTCTACCCAGTACTAAATTGTTTTCCTGACGGATTACTGAGGAAATGCAAGAGAACATACTTGCCATTTTTCAATATATTATGGATGGCGTTCTAAATTTTATCGAGCAGTTATTTTGATTCGAAATTCTGTTTGGTCTCAGCACATACTAGTGTTTTTTAAGTACACTCAAGTTTTTTTTACGCGGTTTTTTACGCGGATTTTAAAATCTACACGGTTTTCATTTACGCGGTTTTTGAAATTTACGCGGTTTTCATTTACGCGGATTATGAAATTTACGCGGTATCCATCAACGAGGTTCCCTTTAACGCGGATTCTTAAATTTAAGTGGTCTTCATTTACGTGGATTTTGAAATTTACGCGTTTTTCATTTACGCGGATTTTGAAATTTACGCGGTTTTCATTTACGCGGATTTTGAAATTTACGCGGTTTTCATTTACGCGGATTTTGAAATTTACGCGGTTTTCATTTACGCGGTTTTCATTCACGCGGCCTGTATCCCCCGCCTAAAAAAAACTGAGTGTACACTGAAGTCTTATCTCCGGGCATCCCAACTGAAATTGTACCGAGGAGAAACTTATATTGGTATTGGGACTGTGGCGGGGATTACGATACTGTTGGGAAGCTGTGATGATATCATAACAGTTCCTCGGTGGCAGAGTGGTTAACGCACCCAACTAGAGACTGGGAGATCGCAGGTTCGATTCCTGATGGAGGACATATCTTTTCTCAGTGTGTCCAATAAAAATGAATTGTCGCCGTTTCGGTCATTCTTTCTGTCTATTTTCTATTGGACATGTTCCCAAAAACCTTGAAAAAGGATAAAAAACAAGACTCACGTCAAAACAAGCAACATATGTCAAAATTGAATATAAACAAATCATTGACAATAAAAATAACGCGCTGCTACAGTGATTTTGAACTTTTCAAGAGACCTAGTATATGTTGTAGACTCATCAAATACAATACAAAAAATTGTTTGAAAAATGTTGTATACCCTCAAAATCTTGATTTATAGCAAAAAATATTTTCCGCACTAAAAAATTAGCTACACTGTTATTTTTCTACCGATTTTCGATTTGTCAACAGTTTTGATAATAAGAAAATTAGACCTTTCCAACAGTATGCTATATGATGATGTTTAGTAATACACTGAAGTTTTTTTATGCGGGGGATACGCACCGCATAAAAAATCCGCATAAGAAAACCGCATAACTTTGAAAATCCGCATTAAAAAACCGCATAACTTTGAAAAAACCGCATAACTTTGAGAAATTTTGAATTAGTTTCAATTTTATATTAGTTTTAAACTTAAAATCATTTCAAACCAAATTTGACCACCAAAACTGATCTTCGTTAAATTAGGTTTTGACGCATAACGTATCCCAAAATGAAAATTTCGGACCCCTCTCGAAATTATTTTCTGGATCCGCTTCTGCACCTAACCGAACAGCATCGAGATAACGATTTCGAGAGAAATTTAAACGTCGGGAAATTTCTCCGTCGGAGTAGACTAGGCCCACCGCCGGGGACTAGTTCGAGTAGATCGGGAAGTAGCTCCGGCAGATGCTCGTCGGGGCGCCTGTCAACTGGAAGTAACCCTCCACCCAGAATCGCAGGCCGACTTCGGCATCTGCCCGGGTAGCGTCGGTTTCGGAAGATCTTCCACTGCCGGGGAACTCTTCGTCGGAGTAGGAAAGATCCACCGTCGGGGACTATTCCGAGTAGTCCGTAGCGAACACAATCCTCCACCGGAAATCGCTGAACATTCTGCTGGAATGCATCTAAAGAAGAATAACGTGTCCGTCAACGGTTGCAGGAGACATTCTTTCGTCGGAGAACTCTCCGCCGAGGTAGGCTAGCTCCACCGTCGGGGACTACGCTGAGTAGCACCGAACACGACAAGCCACCAGGGTCGTTGGGGCACCAGTGAACCGGAATCGCTGGATCGACCACGGCATCCAACAGCTCAACGTAGAGAGGAAGACATGTAGAATATCATGCCATGCAGGACTGATATGGCGGTTACGAGACAAGCGAAATCTAGCACGACCAGCTAGACCTGGAATCAAGTGAAGTGCATTAGCACGCCTCCCCCCGAAGTAGTCATTTCAAATGGAATCCGGGGGATCAGGCAAATGCCGGACTTCTTGGTGGACTTTAGAGGAATAGGGTTCAGAGTTATCTTCTCTGTTCAGAGTCCCTTACTCTGGCACACGATGGACGAAATTGGTAGTATGGTCTAACAACTGAACGTGTGCCGGGTCGGTGTAAAAGCTTTACCACCAAGTAAAAAAATATACGCTCAGAGACTTTTTTCCGATCTCGCCGAACTGAGTCGAATGGTATAGCAGATTCGGCCTCGGTTAAAAAGTCGAAATTCCGACCGATTGCATAAGTTTTATTATGAGAAAGGTAAAAAGGTATTCAGACATTTTCTGTTTTTATTTTCACTGCATCAAGAATGCTTCTCATATCCTTAACCCAAAGACTAGTAATTAATAATCTAAAATGAAAATATGAACATTTTATGTCTTTTGTTTAAGCATGTGCATTCACGAGGATCTATCTTTCGATAAAAGTCGCTTCAGGTGATGCCCTAAAAATTAAAAGGAAGATGCATAAAAAGAATCGCATAACTTTGAAAATCCGCATAAAAAACCGCATAGCTTTGAAAACCCGCATAAAAAAACCGCATAACTTTGAAAATCAGCACAAAAAAGTCACATAAAAAACTGCATAAAAACCGCATAAAAAGACTTCAGTGTAAATAATGTGCGATTTCTGAACAACAATATGGAAATTTCCTTTTTTTGAAGATTTTTCCATGAGAAACATGCAACGCGTCCAACGATATTCCCAGCATAAAAATTGGTCTAGATTAGAATTATCATTAAAACTAGGACAAGCCACTGGAAAAATAATGAACCGTTTGGATATTTTCATGAAAAAATCTCGCGATGATGGCAATTTTTATATTGTTGTTTATTGAAAATTCGAAAATCGGTTGGAAAAGGACAGCGCAGCAAATTCTTTAGTTCCGAAAGTCCCAAAAAAGATATAAAATATCTATATATGCTATAAATCAAGATTTTGGGGGTATATTAAACTAGTCAAACGTAAAGTTCTAAAGTAGGCCTTGCCTAGATCTGACATAAAAAGTTGTGTCGAGGAAATAATGTGCCAAATTGATTAAAGACTTTTCTGAATAACAATATCTAAAGAAATTTGATTTCAACGCGGATCATTCGGAAGATGTGACAGGTTGTTCAGTAGATGGCGAATGCTACGCATTTTGCAAGTCCTTTGTGCGTGAAAAATAAAATGATCTGTGGGTCGAATCTGGATCCATTCGTATATCGAGTAAACCGATAAGTACCCTCCTATACTTTCCCCTACAAATCTTTAATTTTCCAAAGCTCCTCCTGTCTCTCCTTTCTGTTCTTTGCGCGTCCACTCTTCGCCGGGTTCTAGAACATGTCCAGCCTTTTTGTTAATAAGGGGGGTTATAACCGAAGATTTATATTTGCTACAATGGTTTGACAGCTGATGTTCTAGAACGAATCAGTAATGACTATGGAACTAGTCTTATCAATGAACTTGCTGTCAGGAGTCTAAGGTTCCATCCGATAGTTTCATTTTAAGCTCATATGTTCTATAATGTATATTCGTCCTTTTGATTTACTTGTTTACCTTCTGTTAGTCATCAATTGAACGAAAAAAATTATTTTTCAGCCATGCTCCAATCTGATATTTATACTTAAATACTAAAACTAGGAAATAATCATATTTATTTTTTCCTCGAAATGATCTCCTAAGGACAAGTTTAAACCACAGGTGTATGCTAATGCTGATTTCATTTTTGAATCGGAGTTGCTCTATATTCGCTCTGAGCTGTCATTTTTATATGGCTTTTGTAAATTATCAGAGCGAACCTAGAGCGACTCGGATCCAAAACCGAAGTTAGCATTAGTTTGGAGGAGAGCAAGTAAAGACGCTTTAACCTAGGCTTAATGAGCCACGGCCCGGTGTAAATACCTCTGTCCCATCCCAAAGGACCAAAGCAGTGACATTAACCTTCTTAGCAAAGTCACTCCCAACGTGTTTTCCTAACCCCCTATAAACGGAAACGGTCGGTACGGTTGTCCTCGTTTCTTCCTCAGTCATGTTTCAAAACGATTCGTTGGTTGAATTGTTCATTAAATGAATGCCGTATAATATTGAAACATCTTCAAACCCAACTCTGTACAGTAGGCCTGGTCATTTTAATGTTTGCGACATGTTATAATATGCTTCAAATATTAATGATGACAAGAAAAACACTGAAGAATAACTGGAGTGTTTTCCAGGATGCTTTTCAATTCTGGCTGTGTAAGGGTTAGAATAGAATAGAATAGTATATTAAACGTGGTTTTGTGTTGCATTTGAGTAGATCTACAACTTACACTAGGTCACTTGGAAAGTTAATTGAATGTTTGATTTTTTGTAGCAGCGTGTAATGGGTTAGTGGTAAGAAGAGAAGCAAAATCGGAGGCAGCTTGCCATATTGGAGAATATATTTTTGATTTTATGCGGCACAAAAGATGCTGTAGACTAATGGTAAAGTGAAATTACCGAGTAGCAGGATTGCGATATGGATTGGTAATATCATGGTGGTGTGGTAGGCACCTCGAATTGTGATTTGTATGATGAAGCTGTATTATGGCAAATTAAACTCACATCAGACTGTCGATGACGTTTGGTATAAAAGCGTCCAGTGGATGAGAGAAGAGAGAAGGAAGAAGAGGCGAGATATAAAACGTAAATGTAAAGGATGTGAATCCAAAACGTAAAATATTCCTCGAACACGAAGAGGATGCTTTAACTGAGACCAGGCGCCTTAATACTCGGTGTATGATCAGACAACATGCGTGATGTCGTGATAACTATCGCCAAAAGAGCAAACTACTTCCCATAAGCCCAATGTGTAGTGATTGAATATGAACCGGGATATCATACGCTGCATGAAGTGTAAAGGATATTGAAATATTGAATGAGAAAGATGTTCTCGCCTCTAGTGAAGCTGAAAGAGGATTGAAATTTTTATTTCTGACTAATTATGGGAAACATTCACGCGAGCTTTTATTCCGTAGCACCCTATGGATTTGATCTGTTGTTAAGCCACAATCATTTAAGTTCACACATAATCACATTGAACTGTCAACAATGAATATACAAATAAATCCAGGAGAATTAACTTAATGTGTAGTCACCTAATCAACTTTGAAACGCCTATCAGAAACTGTTTGAGGCTGAATTTCAATTAATTCAATACCACCATTTATAAGATGAAAAGATTAACTGATCAGCGCAGAAATAAATTTGCAACAATGTCAAGACAACTTCGCCTCAAGCGACAGCGTCCCGTGTCTCCACGTACCGCTCATTCCATTAGTTACTCGTGCCGAACTACTCTCTCGGTGCCTACTAGCGAATTATACGAGGGTCACCAAGGTTACACCCAGCGCCACCTTACCACGCTTCAGCTACTAATCTGAAACTGATGCTGAGTAAACAGCCCCATTAACAGAATAGCAACTAATTAATTAATCGTGATCATAAAGTGGCTGATGGAAACAATTAAGTTTGGCAAACATAACACGACCAAACGGCAATGAAAAATCTAGCCCCTGAGGTGTGCCCTGTCAACAGCTGACGCTACGCGGAAATCGAACCAGTTGAAATGTAATCACTACCTGGTTTGAAACCACTTGCTGCGTTAGTATAGATGAAATGAAAAAGAAATGCTTTGTAGGCCTGATAGATATTAAATTTCATGCTCTGGTAAACTCAACCAGCGCCACCGGCGTGCGGTCGTGATCTTTCACAGCCAAGGTCGATGCAACCGGTCGATGCTAGGTGATGAAAAATGCGATTATATTGTGTTGGTAAATTATGCACCCAATTCAACTTCCACAAAACATTAGAACAGTTCATACTATTGAGCAAATCAATGTGGAATTCAATCAACAAATCATATGGTATGTACGTGCAATGACTGCAAAACTGGTGTTCTCAACCGGTGAATGCAATTCAATAAGTTCAGCTGTAAAATTGTTACTTGATCAGTTTGGCACTGGTGTGGGCTCGTCGGAATGATTAACTTACAAAAAGAACAGTGAATCGAAGGAAAACAGGTTTGAATACCGCACCCGATCCCTTGTCCAGTGCAACATGGAATGGTTGTAAATAATTACAAAAGGCCGATGCACGCATCGAAAGTGCAGTGTTGCACAATTGCATAGTGAACTCTCGTTTTCAAGTTTATCCATCTAGGTCATCCGTGAGATGTTTTGCACGAGTAGTAAAAGTAAACCGGTTGACAATGGAAGTAACGGGGTTTAAGGTGATTCTACTTTATCGGTTGCATCTTGTCGTACTAGCTGGATAATTGTTGCTGGTAAATTAATAGTGATTTTGAAAATACAGGCTCCAAGGACGACCTTTATACTTTAGCGTGGTCGGAATGTTTACCAGCATAAAGAAATATTCGGAATGTTGCTAAAAGTATAGAAAAAATATGGATTTGAATTGGAAAGTTCAGCAGGAAACATGAGTAGAAACGCATATTTTTTTAAATAAATTTTCTTAATTTATGGTTGATATTTTAAAAAGTAATGCACATGCACCTGAACTTAAATGGAGACGCTGACTGCACCTTTGATCTTGAGTTAAGCATTCAATGCAAGATTACGCCGTAGCTTCAGGCAACATCCCTTCATAGATCAATGTCAACTGAATCCAATACTCGTTAAAGATAAGTGGATATGCAAATGCACCTGTTGAAGTACGTATCACTTGAATCTGCTACACGTAAGCAAGACCGATTGGGAAAATATTCACGCTTCATTCTATGCCTGAAACGAAAACAAATGTATCTTCTTTTCGAAAAGTTCTCCCATGCTTGCGAAACGAAGTGCTGGTTAGAATCCTGATTAACCAATATCGTAGACCGTTCCGATGCCCATGCAAAACAGATGAGCACAAACATAGAATACATAAATAATATGCTAAAAGTGTGTCACTGTCAGAATTTCTATTCGATCCGCGCTAAACCTAGTCGAAACGGTGAATGAAATGCTGACACAAAGTTGGCGAGTATAGTCGGCTATACTTAGGCAAGTAGTCGCGCTTCTGAGGTCAACAAACGCAGGCAGAATGTTGTCGTTGTACTGGCGAATGTTATGATTGATTCTGGGCGTTAGCTCAGTAGTATGAGCTGCTAGAATTGGAGGTAGATCGCACATAGATATATAATTTACGAGAGTTGCTTTATGCTTAGGTAGGAGTCACTGTGGGCCTAACGGGTGGAGATGGGTTGAACGTGGTAAATATGTGTAACATTTCAGAAATTATTTCGTAGGAAACATAATAATACATTTACCAAAGCATTTCATTAATATTCCAACCATGAATCACTCGCACGAGTCCCTCGAAAAAAAATATTGCGGTTTTCACAGTTTCAGTGAATCAAGAATATTTTATTTCGATAACATAATCCGAAAAAATTATTTAATTCACCTAACAGTGAGATGAGACATTTGTTACACATATCACTGATGGATTATTCATTAGTTTGCAGAGCTCACGCGAAGTTGGTACCCAATTAGAGGTGAGATGAGTCATGCACGAATAAAACCTCGCATAAACTGAATAAACTATAGAAAATCAATAAAACAAAATTAAAAAATTAATAAAACCAAAATATGAAAAAAGTTATTAGAATCATGAAATGGGTAAAATGATCAATATTTATTAATTAATAAAATGAATTAATCAAATTAGTTCAGTTCAAATAAAAGTTGGAAAATATAAAAAGTTGTAAAATTAAGGGAACAAATTAAACTCTTTTAAACTAACATATTGGATTAATGAATAAAAAGAATGACTGAAAAGGATTCTTAAAATTGATAAAATGAAGAAACTGAATAAAATGCATGAACTGAAAAAATATGAAAGTAATGCGACGAATAAAATAAATGAAATGAATAGGATGAATAAAATGAATGAAATAATTAATAGGAATAAAACTAAAAAATAAATTGAAATAATACAAATAATAAAGCAATCAAAATGAATAAAATGGACGAAAATTACTCTTTCACGCCCAACTATTTTCTAGCACATAGAGGGTTCCAAACGTCTTTCTGCTTAATAGTGTTGGAGTAAACAAAGACGAGAAACCTGTTTTGATCAAGATTGGTGCTTCTCTAGCAGTTCTAAAAGCTACTCAATTTTTACCTTTCAATCCTTAGTACACATCTCTTGCAAAATTTTCAATATCTCGATTGGGCGGAAAAGGTAGTCGAAGACAGTCTTAATTGATAAGATTTGTCAGATTTCAAAAATAATTTAAAACAACGAGGACACATCAAAATATTTTTCACCGTTAAGGGGTTATATATGTTGAGATGCGGGAAAAAAGGAAAAAGTTTGAATTTTTATAAAGGTATGTAGCAATATTTTTATGAAATACTTGTTATACGTGTAGCGTAGTACAATGTCCAATTTACAAAATCCACTTGAGAAAATAAAAAAAATATTAATAATTGTCGAAGCTATAGCAATTTCCGCAAAACGCGTTTTTTTCAAAGAGGTTTTCGGGGACTACGATTCCAGTCCAACAGCTCAACAGAAAACATCAAATTAAAAAAAAAATGATTAGTATATGTACCTGTGGTGTCCTTGAACGATCGATTAAAAAAAATTCCTTCTTTTTGGAAACGGGGACGATTTTTCCAAAAAAATCACTATTTTCACATGGAAAAAATTATTAAAAAATTCATAACAATAATATAAAAATTTTTACGAAAAAATGGAATCGTTCAAGGACACAGTTAAAGTACGAACAAGTCAAAAAAAGTTTTGAGATCGGTTGAAAACTTTTCCGGCAATCGTAGTCACCGCAAAGACGCTTTTGGGAAAAATGGTTTCGAGATAATCGCTTTTAAAGTTTCAAGTATAAGCAACACCTCCATAAGGGAGCAAGATGAAAATGCTATAACTTTGCGTCCACTGCTCCGATCTCTATATTAAACCTGAGGTAGCATGTTATACATGTCTCTCTATATAAATTTGAGGTAACATTCTTAAGAACCTGAGCTTTACGATAGAAGAATAAAAAAAATTCGATTTTTGGCCGACCTCAACATATATAACTCTTTAACTGAAAATGTCTCTGGCAGCACTGCTCAGATTAATTGCGAAAACTCAGTTCTACGGATATAGCTGTTAGTGCTCAAATCAAATGCAATATTCACAGTAATTAGCTCTACTTGTTTTTGTTTTGAAATCTTGTTTAACCTCAGAGTTATAGCTGTTGTTGTTTATAAACAACATGGGCATGCAGGGGTCAATAAAATCACTGGAACGAATAGAATGAATAAAATGAACCAAACGAAAAAATAAACAGACTAAAATGAAAAAAAAAACTGAAAATTCAAACGATGGTAAAAAAAGTTATAAAAATAAATTAATAAAATGAAAGACTAAAAACAGGTTATTAAAAGAATGAAAGTGAATAAAATGTATGAACTGGAAAAAATGAATAAAATGCATAATACGAAAAAAGTGAAAAGGTTATTGAATGATGCGAATAAGATGCGTGGAATTAACAAACTGACCAGGATGAATCCAAAGAATGAAACTAATAAAATAGATAAAATAAGCTCAAACGAATAAAATGAATAAAAAGAATATTGAATAAAAAAAAATAAAATGCAATTATCAAATATACAAAATTAGTCAAATATTTGAAAAGAATAAATTAAACAACACGAATAAAATCCATGAAATGAATGAACTGTATGAAATGAGTGCATATAATGGAATTTTGAATACAAAAAATTAAATACAGCAAAAGAATAAAACGAATTGCACGAATTTGAGGATCAATGTTTCAAAAAGTTCTGAAATGTTCGTGAAAATTTCATTATTTCGAAAATGGCTATTTAATATACAATGCAATATAGGTTTCCATTCTTTTTGTTTTCACATTTTCGTTTTAGTGTTGCTTTTTTTGGACGGCGTCGTTTAAGACTATCTGGTGATTCTATTTTATTGACGGGCCTTAATTAGTCCTCAGATAACTGGAATATTGAATTGGTTTTGGATTTCAAATATGTCTTTTTGGTCACAGATTTCTGAACAAAAGATTTTTGTAATGAATGGAATTTTCAGGTTTAGTATTTTAACGCGTAATTGGAAATAGTAAACTGGGATATTGTTGCATGTGCTTTCAAACCTCTTAAACAAAGATTTATGTATAGTAATATCTGTAAATGGAATTCATTTGCATTGAAGTAAACAGAAAGGAGTGTGAAGTGTCTAGGCTATGTTGGCGATTATATTATTGTCAATAGCACAATAGTCATACATTTAATCAATTACAATGCAGTTTCCTTCCAGTCACCCTAATAACCTGCGAATAGTTTCATTCGGAATTCTCGTTCCGGAGATATGATGAGCAGTATCATGTAAACATCCATAATCCCCAGTTTGAGGTACCCAAGGATTTCCTTAGTTATAGTAGGTGAAACTGGTACTGATCCCCGGGGAGACCTGATCCTATCATCGTAACTCAAAGGCGGATCAGATTACATCAATGAAAAATACTAGAAAGTTGCGTAGTTTTAAGAAAATGTGTAACCAAATTTTTTACCCGATTAAAAAAAAAATCTTAGAAGATTATTTTTTTCATAATTTTCAGACGTTATAGAATTGATAAAATCACCCACTACATAACGGATGTTCAATAAAAATGAGAATTTTTCAGTCAGGTAGTTAAAAAAAAAAAATCAACGAATTCAGTATTTTTCTTCAAAACCAAACGCAATATAGTCGTGATGTCCTCACAAGAGCGCTGGACGGCACTGACGTCCATCTTCCGGATACAATTCCGGATCCTGGTGCTCAACTGCATCGTACGCTTGGCCCGCCATTTATTTTTGTACACTAGGACACTGAGGGCGCCGAAAAAATCCTCAATGGGACGGCACTGAGCCAAGTTGGTCTCTCTAAGATATTTCTGACGTCACCAAAAACTGTCACTTCACGGAGTAGCAAGCCTCGTTTCTGTGAGCCGTGATGCCACCCATTTGTAGGGAGTCCAGAGAGCAATTTTTTGGAGAGAAAATAATGCGTTATTTTTTTTAATTACAGAAAGGTATTGAAATCACTCATTTTTTATTGAACACCCGTTACTAGACTTTTACATACAGAATTCCAGGCGAATGTCAAATATACGAATATGTTATGGTTGATGACACATGTAAATCTGTATGATACATGTAAATATTAGCCGTATTATTTAATCCCAAATTTTTCATGACATCCCTTTTCTGGGCCTGAAATTATTGTTATCTTGAATTATTTGGTTAAACGAGGTCGACTCACAGACTCAATTCTCTCAATACTCATTTTATTTGTTTAATATAGTTCTAACAGCGAACTACTCTTATATTATGTAACAAGCCATAAAAAATTGGGATCGAGACGGTTCAATAAGTTGACCCAAAACTCAAAGATTTTTATTCTACAAAAAATGAATAACTTTCTCAATTTTTATCCGATACAAACCAATAACTGCTTATTTCGATTTGTTATTAGCAGGCTTTAAGTTCCCATATAAATATAATTTTTAAAATTTTCTAATCTTGCCCAAAATCTTGACGAAACGCCCATTTTTGTTTCAAAAATGAGGCAAAATTATGAAAAAGTTAGAAACATGAACCGCACTAAAACAAAATATTCAGATGACCAAAGCTACATTTGATTATCTTTAATTAAACATAATAATCTTTCCTATCCCCAAGATAATTGGATTTTACTAAACATGCTTTTTATTTTAAAGGTGCAATTCATTTTTTCACTTTAACTCGAAATTTGTTCTACTGAAAATTTTCTGAACTTCATTTTCGGATTCAGCACACAATTGAAAATGACCACCAGATTATTGAGTTTAGAAATGTTGTAAATTAGTGTTATTAAAAAAAAATTACGGATTTTTTTCAAAAATGATAGTTTTCATTAAAAAACTTCTTTCTTTATAAAGTGAACAGACCTTTATCTTATAACTTTGGGTTAAACGCAAATTCGGATCTGGTGTAGCAAATTTTTCCCTATTATCTGATCCGATGCGTTAAACAAATATGGACGATGCTGCTCTACCCAAAAGCTTGAAATAGATAGGGTTATGTATTTTTTGTTAGGCAATTGTCCGAAAATCTGGTACTTCTATGTGCGAAGTAGAAATCCATTGCGATAACTTAGTTAGACAATTATGCTTTGATTTTTCTGAATCTAAATATTCCATATTCTTCATGTGGTTTGATTCACTCTCTACGCAAAGCTTTTTTTAAATTGTCATTTCATATTTTCAAAATTCATTATTATACTGTGCATTAGGGTGGGACAAAATTTTGATCTCTGCTCCGAGCAACTTTTTGGGTACCATCTGCGCAAATTATTAGCTCGATCGGTGAAACAATATTTTTGCGCCCATGGATTAAAAGTTAAATGGGAATTAGTATGGAAAAATTGATTCTCTCAACCTTCTTCGTACCCCGGACTCCTTAGAAACCACCCTGGGTTGTTGCGGGCCCCCACGGTCAAACATCGATTTCGTATGATATCAATATATCATTACCAGTCTGTTAGAAAATAAAAACACTTGGAATTTCAATATCCACTAGGAAAAACGCGGACCCCCAACAACGACTTCACGGTCCCCTAGGGGCTCGCGGACCCAGGTTGAGAATCACTGATCTAAGCTGTTTGGTAACGTTACAAAAAATTTTAGGAAGAAAATGAGCCTTCTTTTGAACGCATTAAGAGAATGTTAAAATTTTTGTATATAGTTCGACCGTTAGCACCAGTGATGCTGTGCAAATTGAAATTTTTATCAATCGTTTGAGCATCATTCGGGTTTTGCTTAATATTTTTTTCCTCAAACGACAGATCGTTTTGCGGTCTTCGAGACTTTATTTTATTATTAAATTTTCTATGAAAACCACATATTGATTTATTTTTAGGAAGTAATGGGCGAGGAATTAATTTGTGAGAATCAATAGTGTCATACGAATTCCCATTTAAACTTTAAACCATGGGGGTAAAGATATAGTTTCACCGATCGAGTTAAAAAATTGCGCAGATGTTCTAGGACCCAAATAGTACCCAAATAGTTGCTCGGAGCAAATTTTTTTCATATAACTGCGTCCCACTCTACTGTGCATATTTGAGAAATATTGGAATCAATTGATACACAATTCATTTATTGCAGACCGAGTAATTATCGAATTGGTACCACTACCCGATCAGAATGAAATAACAAGATTATAACGGAATGCAATATTCGTTACATATTGTGTTATAGGCTTGGTCTCGTTAGTAATTAAAATAACAGAAAATTATAACAAGTAACAACGGGAGATATAGTTTTGAAATATTCTTGTTATGTGTTTCTGATCGGGTAATAAGATTATAATATGCAAATTTCCTTGCAAAGTCTAGTTGTTACAAAATTATAAAATAGTTTCAAATGGCTAAAAATTTTAACTAGTTTTGGGTCACTGAATCTATTCCAGCTCACAGTTTTGAAATCACATTGAAGTTCACAGGCATTAAAAATTCGTGTGAATTGAATTGAACAAAATCCCACGACCTAACTTGTTTAAACGACATGTTAAAAATTGATCTTTCATCCGATTATCGTAAAATTTTAAGATAGGTTTATTAAAACTTAGTGAAAACAAAATAAATATATCCAAAAAATTGATTTTTTGGGGTTTTGTCACACGTCGTGCCACAGTGCATTGGTGTACGAGGGCGTGAGATGTTTCAATAACGCATAAACGTGACCATCGCAAGGAATCGGGGCGACAAAATTGCCACTATCTTAATTTTATTTAGAGGCTGAGAAGAAGATCACGATATTCTATAAGCGATAAATTGGGGCGGATGTTTCTTCTCACCAGATGCAATCTTACTGTGAAACATTCGATTTTACTTTGGACCACCTATGTAATTTTTATTATGAAACTAATGCTTGCTCAAAAAGAGGCAACGGTAAACCTTTACTAACGTACATTGTTTGGGGTCACACACAGTTGACGCAACGATGACTATCGAATTATTACTTGAAATCCAAAAAAATATATTTTATTTTCCACGGTTTGGGAAATCATTAAATTTTTTCTAAGCTTTCAGATGCTGGTGCCGATGCTGTTACTACTTCAGTTATTTCTGAAAGAAACTTTTGGACAGGAAAATGTCCTGGAGATGCTTTTCGACGAAACAAGCATACTGCTGCGGAATGACTCGATCAAACGCATCCCGGACACCAAACACTTCCTCAAAGAGTACGACTTCATAGTGATTGGAGCCGGTTCCGCCGGGTCAGTGGTAGCCAACCGACTGTCGGAGGTGAAACAGTGGAACGTTCTTCTGCTAGAGGCAGGGAAGGATGAGAACATGCTGACAGATGTACCTCTGACCGCGGGTTTGACAACAGTCACCGGTGAGTAGTTGGTTAAAACTGTTTGTTTATGCAATATTAATTCCCATAAGGGAATAATTGGATTAAACCACTTTGCGCGTTAAGGGCACAAAACCTAACATAAATTAAGTTTTATTTTTTGTGTTTCGAATTCATCTCGTCAGTAACTAGCACCATCTGGGTGTCTAGTTAGACGATGTATCTAAACTAGTACCCAAATTGGCACTAGTTAGACACAAAAAACTACAAGGGGCAGCCCTATGGGGTTGCACGAACTGTAGACGTAGGACTATACTACTTAATGTAAAATATTTATTTTCTTAGTACTTAGTGTGTGGGAAAAACACCCGGACCGATGAAGAAAAATCAAATTTTAGACAATATAATCATATCGCATGTATAGAACAAGCTTTCTAGTTGCTCTCAAACAGATCCTAAAAGTTCAAACACTCATGGATAACCCCAAGTTTGTAGAAGTGTTTGGATGCCACAGGATTGTAAAATGGTTACGTCATGAAAATTCAATTCTTCCGTGACAATTTTTTTTTGCCCGCAAAATGCCCTGTGTGTATGCAAAGCTCATGATTTGTTGGGATATTAGCATTGATCGGAAAATGCTTTCCAACGCTGCGCATAGCATACATACAGGACGTTTTGCAGGTCACCAGAAGCTGTTCATTTTACCACCATCTCATTTTTGGACATGTTTAGAAATCAAGAATCATGTTTGAAAAAATGTGTTTATGACGAAGTATTTTTACCAGATATGTACAAAACATGTCTAACAAGAAATATAAGGTGATTGTAATATCTCATTCACTTATTAGTTAGAAAATAATGATTTTGCTTCACGTGTTCATTTTACCGCCAGTTCCCCTACCTACCAACACATTCGCCCCAAACATTGAACTCAAGCGTACAATGCAAAATGAGTCAACGCTGATGATGATGGGTAGAGCGAAAGAGACAACTAGTACCACCACGACACTATTAGCGCGTTTCACCAAAATTCCACGCGGCCTTTCCCGATTGAAAGGAACGGCCGCGTTTAGCCCATCTGTCATAATATCGTGATTTTGCATAGCGAAGGGCTGAATGATAACACATTTTGTTCCAAAAAACAGCCCTGCGTTATGCAACACTTTGTGCAGGTTGATTATGCCAGTTGCAAGTGGGGCCAAATTCACCAAGTACCGTAAAATTCCTTTTAAATTACAGAATTGATAAAATTGCTTAGATGAGCTAAACTAATTAATCAAATCCTGTTTTAAAAACTGTCCTTGCGTTTAAACCAAAATGGGAAGCTTATTTTACTACCACTACATTACTTAATTTCAAGCGAAAATAGCAAATACATGTGCTAGTTAAATCAAAAATTTACTGGTTACATTACAGCGGCATTTATGAAGCAGTTGGAGCGGTCGCCTGTTGGACGACACAGGGTAGCGTCCCTCCACAGCTAGTGTATGTAACGGACTTCTAGCTCAGCTACACTGGCTGTAAAAACACAGCGCAGTGATCTGCTTCGCCCGCCGTTCAACAGGGAACTGAGCGTGTCTGGCCAAGTCCGTTCTTTAAATAGTCGATGATGACGTCATTCATAGAAGCGTTGCACGCTAAGTACACCAATCTGTCGTACAGGGCTTGGGAAGCGCTATCTTCTGTGTGTTAATGCGCGATATTTTGACAAGGTTGTATATTATTTAATTTTTTAATGCTATGATATCAAAAATCTTTCGGTTTATCTATTGGAATCTATTCTTAGAAGTATTTCGGGGCGATTTGTGCAAAAAATTTGAAAATTTATCGTGAGATGGCTGAATTATATGCGTTTGAAATTGGACCACTTTTCGTTACATACCATTTTTGTAGAATTTGCAGAGTGCACCCCCATATCGAAAACAAAGACGTAGTCCTACGTCAAAATTCCAAAACGTTCACACGACACATGTGAACGTTCACAGCAACTGGCTTGTCCCGAGTGATGTCCCGGGACTTATGGGAATTAATATTGCATAATGCAAGGCGTTTGGCTCCCGAGCCAAAAGACAAGAGTTCTTTTTCGCTTTCTCGTCAGCAAACCTGAGCCTCTGTGCTTGCTTCCCGGGACAAGCCAGTTGCTTTGAACGTTCACAAAGGTGCTTGGAATTTTTTGTGTCTAACTAGTGCTAATTTGGGTACTAGTTTAGATACATCGTCTAACTAGACACCCACATGGTATTAGTTACTGACGAGATGAATTCGATACATAAAAAATAACTGTTTGTTTCAACAATTAGGGTAACAGACCTATTTTTCGCCCAGTTTCTATTATTATCTTCCCATATGAAGTCTCTTATTTTTGTTCAACGTATTGGCACAACTGGTAGGGTAATCATCATTTTTGATCTGACATAAAACACATTAATTTATAAAGAGAATAAACAAAAATTTTTAATCACATTTTTATTTATTTAGGGTTTATTAAATTTTTTTTTCAGTCGGCATTCAGGTCTTCTGAAAAAAAGATCGATTTCCAAAAATGCAAAAAGTAGTCGAAGTCGCCTCTCGGTAATTTAAAGTTTTCTCGTAACGAAATTATTACTTGATTACTTTTATATTATTAATTGGTTTCAATCTTGACGGAGTTTCCTTTAACAGAGAAGTTTTCATGTTTATGTATTTTTGAGCTGTTAAGGTAACTCGCACCTTTAACCCGTAGAGGCAGGCAGACTACCCGGATAGTACTACTTTTGAAGTTATATTTATAGCAGCAATTGGTCGTTTCGGGTCTAGCGATGTTGAATCAGCAAAGTCTGGTGTGTAGCGCTGGCTGGTCATGTGGCAGCTCGGAACAGTTGTAGTGTTCTGAGGTTATTTTTAGAAGCCGGTTCCGCAGGTTATGTTGGTATGTGTTGGATTTCCCACCACCCCACGAAGCGCAGCATGTTGATGCGCGCAGCCGCGCCACGAATGAATGCTGTGTGAAGCGCATGAGCGACCCCACCTGATTGCGGCGATCGCCTACCGTCTTGGGTTGATATTATGGCTCTTTAGAGAAATGTCTACCGTCAGGTTTGATCGTCCAATAACTGGTATGATACGGTATTCGAGCCGGTTTGAAACTATTCGTTACGCACACATACGCTATAAAACGAGTTTGATAATTGCCGGTTGGTGGTTTCATTCATAGAATCAGTGGAGTAAACCTCTCGAACAGCAGTATAAGTTTACATACCTGTTTATATTGGCGGAGATCCCACACATTGTGACTCAGTGTAATGCGAGAGGTCAAAAGATTTCATTGCTTAGATTGTAAAATTAACCAAAGCGATGAAGTCTTGATTTTGATCTAATTATATTTAATGAGCTTGAAGTTAATCTCTTAGCATGTGGAGTAGAGACAGTTTTTCAGAGCGACTCAAAACCGTTTATTTAGTAAGAACGTAAATGACGATACTTTTCGTCGTGGACGTTTATGGCCAAGTTTGACACTGTTGAGAACCTTTGTTTGCAGTTATTGATGGACACTTTTATGGCTTTTTTCAATACGATGAATAATCTCCTCTACACTGAAAAAAATCGTTCGCAAATTCATGAAACAAAAATCATGATTTTGTGGACTGAACTATGTACGAAAATCGTGACAAAGTTCCTGAAATTATGAATAACACGGAAAAAATCTGTTCGCAAATTCATGAAGCAAAAATCATGATTTTGTGAACTGAACGATTTTTGAAAATCGTGACAAAGTTCCTGAAATTATTAATGTTCCTAAATCTATGAATAAAATCACGAGTGGATGATGAATAATCTTTATGTAGTTGTGAATTAGTTCGCGTACAGAAAATTGATTTGGAAATAACATGGCGGAAAACGTGACTAATGGTTACAAATCAAAAACATATTTCTCCACTAATAACAGCGTTTTTCAGGCGAAAAAAAAATTGAACATGATTATAAAACACGTGATTGATCCACAATTCACTGCATTGTATTCACGATGTTGGAAAAAACTTTTTTTCGCGCAACACTAATTATAACCTGGCATCTTCGAGGCATATTTTCTTTGGTATCCCGAGCAAACAAAAAGCCCATATTTTCCCCATGCACATGATCCAAATTCAACCCACACTGCATGGTTTTTTGTTAGTTTTTAAAACGGTTTCAACCCGTCAAATCATCATCACTGTGGTCCAAAAGAGCCCATATAAAAACCATATTTTGATATATTTATGGATTTTTGAGACCATTTTATGGTTTTGAAATTTGGCGCGGACCGTATTGATGGTATTTTTTCCCTCCGGCACTCGCGCCGTTGTATTTTGTGTAACACCTTCCGAAACTCTAGCGACATCTTCTTCCAGCACCAGTGGCATTCGGGGAGCCATTCGCACGAGTGCCGGAAGGTTGTGGAGTTGTATGGTGCGAGAATTTGGTCGGAAAAGACTTCCGCCACTGTACAGGGTGCGCGATGAATTTTTGCACTAAACGACATGTTTATTAATGTCATATTTACATCAGTTAATTATATTTACTATGAAAATGTTATGGTTTATTTTCTGTCGTAATATATGGGACATTATAAATAACTTCATTAAAAAAATGTCACCTTCTTTCAAGAACTATTCATACCCGCTTCTGGACTCTGCCGCGAGCAACTTTCTCCATGTATAGATATAATGATGTCATTATCGCTTTGATTTTACATTTGAGTGACCTAAGTGGGACATTAGATAAAAAGTTGAAAGGATTCTTATGAAGTCAATGCTTTAACTAACTCAAGAGTTTTCTTTTAGTTTTCTTTATTCGCCTTTATTTGGTCTCATAATTTATAAATTGGCCTCTGCGTAGCAAATAAGACTATTATCTAAAGTTTTTAGCGGTTTGGAAGTCTGAACACCTGATTTTGTGTGCCATTGACCTTATTGGCCTCGCTAGTTTTGTTTGGTCTAACGCTATTTGGTCGACTGCCACTTGACCGAAAGGATCAATTGAAGTATGGTTTTTAGTGTTTCGGATTTTCCTCGCTAGTAACTAACACCAACTTAATGCTAGTTAGATAAGTCCAAACCTGCACCCAATTGGCGCTAGTTAGACAATAAAATCGAAAAAGTCACACGTCTTGGGTGAACTTTAAAAAAATGGTTCATACTAGGTGATGTCTCGATAGTAAGCACAGAGGTTCTGTTTTCCGACGAGGAACGTGAACCGAAACCGTCTTTTGGTTCAATTGGCCGAATGGGTCATTTGGCCTAATACTGATTGATCGAAAGGGCCGTTTAGTCGAATGCCATTTGGCCGAATGCCGTTTGGCAGAACGACGGTTTGGAAGGTTAACTAAAGCAATTATGTGAAAACACACTCCAGTGGTAGGATTCGAACCTGCAACCCTTGGGACTCCGGTCCAATGCGCAAACCATTATGCTATGATGATGTCCTAGGAAGAACACATGATCTACGCATCGGCAACAGTAATCGTACCACTGCCTCTAAAGCAAGATCACACGTAACCGCCGTTGCCATCCAACACATTTGATCTAATTAATTACCCCGCTAGATACCAAGGCTGGATTTTTTGTACCGTCTAGTGTCTGATTTTAGTTCCCTATCCATCAAACTTCGGTGGGTGACAGAGCTAATGGAGACTGTCGCAGTGGTACGTTCACTGGTGCCAATGCGATGATCACGTGTTCGCAGGGGCGGCGAAACACTTTACGCCGAGTGGGTAGAAAGCATAGTGTGAGGGGTCCATTAGTAAGGATTTTTCCTTTTCGCAATGCGCACGCTTACATTACATTCACATTAAGTCACGTTCGTTTATGCAAATGGAATTCGATGTTTTCAAATATGTGTAGTACATATGAGATACATGCGTTGCACATCTAAATTTTTTGAAATGGTTCAAAATTTCGAGTGGGTAATTACCCCATTTTCGAGTGGGTAGTACTACCCATACTACCCACGCTTTCCGCCGGCCCTGCGTGTTCGTCCTGAGACGTTATCAAAGCGCAGGGATAGCAAAAGAGTTTGTACATTGAGCCAGAGTCCCAAAGGTTGCAGGTTATAATCCTGCCTAATCTTGGGTGATTTTTTCACAAAATTGCTTTCGTTTAAGGTTCAACTGAGAATGCTGGGAAAAGCGACCATTTTGGAAAACGAAAAAAGCAGTTTTTTCTCAAACCATTGGGAAAATCTTCATGAAAATGAATCAATGTATTCGAGGCACTGGTAGAGTACTATTGATTGATTTTCATGAAGATTTTTCCAACGGTGTGAGAAAAATGTGCTTTTTTCGTTTTCCAAGATGGCCGCTTTTCATAGCTTTCTCAGTGGAACCTTAACCCACCATTTAGAATTGTTTTCCCCGTTGGATACCACCAAAAATATCTTCAATAAGGCATTAGAACCAAAATTCTTTTGAAAGTAAAAGACGTAGTCGATTTTAGAACACGTTTTTTTGCACGGATTTCGCAATTGACACTATTTTTGCATTTATTTTGAGTCTTTTTGGCAAAGAACTTAGAAGATATTTGGGAATGAGGAAAAGACGGGTCTTCAAGATTCCTTTTGGTTTGCACTTCAAAAATAGGGGCGTTTTTGGAACATGATTAACGAGTAGGCGCCAAATGTCGATGTCGGACGTCATTTTGAAAACTAAGATGGCGACTTCCAGTGTAGGGAATTTTTTTAAAACCCAATCAGTCTAGGTGTTTTTGCAATGGGCTTGACAAGTAGACGCCAAATATCGATATCTGAGACCATTTTTAAAATCAAGTTGGTGACTTCCGGTTTAACGGAAATCTCTATTCAATCAATATGAATAGTATTGGAACGGGTTTGACTAGTAGAACCAAATATTGAGTTTGACGCTATTTTGGAAACAATGCTAGCAACTTCCGGTTTAGCGTAATTCTCCAAAATACAGTCAATATCGAGAGCGGTCTTGATAAGTGTATGACAGAGATCAATCTTTGAGTCCATTCGAGTGTTGATAAAATCGATTCTTCATTGTATTACTAAGCACAAAGAGATTTTCACTAAACCAGAACTCGCTATTCTATAATATGGCCTCCGTGATTGACATCCATTCATCGCTGCTATTCCAAAATTTGTGACATTGTTGTGGTTATAGAGAATTTTACTAAATCGAAAGTCGCAATCTTGGTTTTCAAAATGACCTTAGATATCAATATTTGACGTTTACTCGTCAAGCCCGGGCCGAAAATACCCATATTTATCGGATGTTAGAGAATTCCACTTAACGGGAGCACGCCATCTTGGTTTGAAATTGGCTTCAGACATTGATATTTGGCGTCAACTCGTTAAGTTAGTTCCAGATATACCAACATTGAATGGTTTTTAGAAAATTCCGCTAAAACGACTGTTGCGTCTCGCTAGAAGTTCAACGCAAAATCATCGGACCGTTGTCATGCAAAATTAATAGCCGGTTTAGAGCTCTGGCAATTCAATATTATTAGTGCACGAATGATACACACACATACCGTAGAAGCAGTAAAGACATCCAACCTGTTATGTATCTATCAATTATACTTTCAATCAGTTGCAATAAATATAGTGAACTGTGAGGATCTACTTTTTCTATTTCGTGAAGATCAGCCCCTGCGCGGGTAATTCCGAACCGCCTTCCTAGCCATAGACGAAACATGGTGCCGTGACCAGGATCTGCGCAGGGAGCTGTGATTCCGAGGATTTTCATCCATGCAGCTTTCATTTTTCCGCAACGACAAATGGCCATCTTCATCGTCCCTGTTTTCTACGATGGAGAATTTACCGACGCCAATCGTTACTGAAGGAATACGCCATTTTGTGTGCCTTTCTGTTGAGATAAACCGAGCGCTGCAATCATTACCATAAACGAGTATAATAGTTAAGCTTCACATATCGTTTCGATTTCTCCAATTACATCTTGATGACTTTGAGGCAGTTGTTGCCACTGTTCGCCGAAACAGTTTTTCCGGTGGATCCCACTCCACCCTAACCTTAAAGTCATCTGAAGTGTGTCAGTTACGAGAGTTTCCAAGGTATGTGTACACGACTGGCCACCGACGACAGTTACTCCTACGGAATCTACTGATTCATCCTGCGCACAAACCGCTCTCGTGGATTGAACACTTTACCGGACAGATATCAGCCAATCATTATTTTAGATTTGTTGAAGCAAATAATCTACATGCTTCAAGCGGGGGAGGATGTTGCGTCTCTCTAGAAGTTCAACGCAAAATCATCGGACCGTTGTCATGCAAAATTAATAGCCGGTTTAGAGCTCTGGCAATTCAATATTATTAGTGCACGAATGATACACACACATACCGTAGAAGCAGTAAAGACATCCAACCTGTTATGTATCTATCAATTATACTTTCAATCAGTTGCAATAAATATAGTGAACCGTGAGGATCTACTTTTTCTATTTCGTGAAGATCAGCCCCTGCGCGGGTAATTCCGAACCGCCTTCCTAGCCATAGACGAAACAACGACATTGTTTCAATTTGACGTCCTTTTCCGAAATTCCGGATTTAGAATATTTTGGCGGAAATAGTGCAAAAACCTAGTAAAAAATCCTGTGTATTATCGATCAAGCCAATATCAGTTATTCGAATCGAAGTTATTGTATTTTTGCCTTTCTCAATAGAAAGGTTATGCAATTGCTCTGAAAACCGACTTTAACGGAGGCCCGGAGGGCCGAGTGACATATACCATTCGATTCAGTTCGTCGAGTTCGGCAAATGTCTGTGTGTGTATGTATGTGTGTATGTATGTATGTGTGTGTGTATGTTCGTATGTGTGTGTATGTGACCAAAAATGTCACTCATTTTTCTCAGAGATGGCTGAACCGATTTTGACAAACTTAGTCTCAAATGAAAGGTGCAACGTTCCCATAGGCTGCTATTGAATTTCTAATGGATCCGACTTCCGGTTCCGGAATTACAGGGTGATGAGTACGAACACGCAGAAAATGTCGATTTTAATAAATTCTGCAATGTATGTATAAAGGTGAAAATTTTTCCAAAATATGACCACAACTGCTTCGATTTGTAGTATTAGGTCACTAACATCTATTCAAAGTCTATTTGGCCACATTCGCCACCATCATCGGTTCCGGAGGCCCCGGCGGAAGTATCTAAATTCAGAATAACAGTCACATCGGTTTCTCGGAGATGGCTAGACCGATTCGACTAAACTTGGCCTCAAATGAAAGGTATTGCGTCCCCGTAAATGGCTATTTAATTTCATCCCGATCCGACTTCCGGTTCCGGAGTTACAGGTTGTGGCGTGCGATCACATAGCAAATTGTGATTCAAACCGATACTCCGATGAAAGCAAAAAAGGTAAAAATTTCGCTAAAATGTCTCTCAAACAACTTAAATTTGCTGTTCTAGGTCACCGACGGCCAACCAAACTTTCGTTGACTACATTGACCACCATAGACGGTTCCGGAAGTGCCCGGGAAAAGCGGCCATCTTTCAAAATTTACGAACTCACATCAGTTTCCCGAAAATGGTCACATATGAAATTCCCATATAAGTCGGAACTCTAATTTTTTTTCAAAGGGGGGACCCCATTAAATTTCAGAAATCGAATTCGTATTTTTGATGCCAAACATCTTTAAAATGCATGAAACGTCGAGATTTTATGTTATCTCGAAATTTTTTTTTTATGAAAATCGACTTTTTGGGACTTTGCCGATTTCGCACCTTTTTGCCTTTCTCATATAAAGAAAGGCTATGAAATCACTGTAAAAATCGACTTTTTAACCGAGGCCCGGAGGGCCGAGTGCCATACACCATTCGATTCAGTTCGTCGAGATCGGCAAATGTCTGTGTGTGTGTGTGTGTGTGTGTGTATGTGTGTGTGTGTGTCATTTAAACTCACACAATTTTCTCAGAGATGGCTGAATCGATTTTCGCAAACTTGGTTTCATCTGAAAGGTATAACCCATAACCCATAAGCTGCTATTGAATTTTTAGTTGATCCGACTTCCGGTTCCGGAGTTACGGGTTGAAGAGTGCGGTCACACAGCAAATTCCCATATAAACGGGTACCACCATGATGTTAAAATGATGTAAAACATATTAAAATTGATGTAACATTACTCTAGTTTGCGGGTCTGGATCACTAATGATCAATCAAAGCAGCTTTGACCACATTGGCCACCTATGACGGTTCATGACGCCCCCGGGGAACCCGCCAAGTTCCTAAGCTAATATCACACCCATTCCCAAACGAATTCTCTACCGATTTTTACAAACTTGATTTCAAATGAAAGATATAGTAATACCATTGACTGCAGCTGAATTTCATTCGGTTCTGACTCTTGCTTCCGGAGTTACAGGGGTGTTAGTAAGTATAGACTGGAATTTCCCAAATAAATCGGTACAATCGTAATACCTCAGATTCTAAAAACTATTGAAATGGTCACCAAATTACTTCTAATCGCAGATCGAGATCACTGAACGTCAATCAAATATTCTTTGAATATATTGTCCACTATCGACGATTCCGGAAGTCCGGAATTCCGGGCATATGCCACAATTAAAGTCAAATCGGTTCTTCGGTGATGACTGAATTGATTTTCTCAAACCAAGTCTCAAATGGATGGCAAAATATGCAGTTGAGTATTGCGTCGCCGCCCCTCCCCCCACGTGTCTTGCCCTTACACCTCTCTCCTTCATCACTCCCCTCCCCTTGGACCACCCTCACGCCCGCATTTCCTTCATCCACCCCGTATACCGAAATAAGATGAAGGTTTTCTGACGCATCCTCCATTCCCACTTTACTAACCCTCCATTCCCTTCACTTTCAAATCCATTCCACCAACATTTCAAAATATAATCACTTGAAGATAACATTGGACTCATGCTGATTGAGCTAATTAAATATTATTCTTTTGCCTTTCTCATATAGAAAGGTTATGCAATTGCTCCAAAAAACGACTTTCTAACCGAGGCCCGGAGGGCCGAGTCTCATATAACGTTCGACTCAGTTCGCCGAGATCGCAAAATATCTGAGTGTATGTATGTGTGTATGTATGTGTTTATGTATGTATGTATGTATGTATGTATGTATGTATGTATGTATGTATGTATGTATGTATGTATGTATGTATGTATGTATGTATGTATGTATGTATGTATGTATGTATGTATGTATGTATGTATGTATGTATGTATGTATGTATGTATGTATGTATGTATGTATGTATGTATGTATGTATGTATGTATGTATGTGTGTGTATGTGCGGATTTGTTAACAAAATGTCCACATCGGTTTCTCGGAGATGGCTGAACCGATTTTTACAAACTAAGATTCAAATGAAAGGTATAATATTCCCATAGGTTGCTATTGAATTTCATTTTCAACCGACATCTTGTTCCGGATTACGAGTTGAAGAGTATGGTTACAAAACAAACTTGATTTTAAATGAAAGGTCCATCAGCTGCTGTTGAATTTTGTGTGGATCCGAGTTCTGGTTCCTGAATTACAGGGTGATACGTACGATCACGCAGAAAATCCCGATTCTAATGAATTCTGCGATGAATGTAAAAAGGTGAATTTATTCCAAAATGTAAACACAACTGTTGAATTTGTAGATCTAGGTCACCAACAGTCATTTAAAGTCTCTTTGGCCACACTGGCCACCATCGACGGATCCGAAAGCATCCAAATTCAGAATAACGGTTATATTGGTTTCTCGAAAATGGCTAAAACGATTTGATCAACTTAGTCTCAAATGAAAAGTGTTGCGTCCCCGGAAACTGATATTAAATTAGATCTCCATCCGACTTCCGGCTCCGGAGTTACGGGTTGTGGAGTGTGATCACATAGAAAACTCCGATTCAAACCGATACCGCGATGAATGCAAAAAGGTGATCTTATATATACTTACCAAGTGTAATAAGAATGAAAGACATTTCCATAATGTTATATTGTACGAATCAGCTATTAAATCATAGTTTGGATAAATGAGAAAGGCACAATTGCACCTCTAGGTGGATTAAAACAGGTTTTTCAACCGATATCCATACAATTTTGAACCCAACGCTACATTAAAAAAACGAAACAATTCAATAAAATTTTGACATTTGATTAAACTGCTATTGGCCAGCTGATGGTGTTCGGCTTGCGACCAATTGACCTAGAACCTAAATAACTCACTGGTAGGGTTGTCAAAAGCAAATCTGTATTTTTGTCAAACAATCCATTCATCTTTATTTGCTCTTCCAAATTTCAGTACCGATAGCCGTATCGATCCAATCAAAATTAAATTTGATACGAAGGAGATATCTAAACGGCACAATATACCGTATCTTTCGGCAATCGTTTAGATAACATTGACGAGATCAATAGGCTCACCATTATTTTCATCATGAACGTTAGGTTTATTATAATAGATAATAATTATTAGTAGAAGATCCTGTATTTAATTTAAGCAACATTTAACTTTAATAAAAAATATCCTGACGTCCTTGTTGGCTATAGCGTGATCGCGTCAATGCACGGGCGTATCATAGAGCTCCATCTTTAATGGTCTTGGGCGGCGTCCTTCCATTACCCCCGCACGTTCAGGATCTCAGGCCTTCTTCCACTGCGTATAGCCAACGTGTTCGTTGCCTCCCACGAAGTCGGCGTCCTCTTCCTGGCTCCCTGCTGAACATTGTTTTTGCTATTCTTTCTTCCGACATTCGTACCACATCAGGCCCGTAGCCAGGATTTTGTTCCGGGAGGGGCTTAAAAATTATTGCATAAATGTATTAATTCTGATGACTTGAAATAATCACTGGAAACTGAACGTAATTATCAAAAGTTCTTAGTGAAAACAATTCCAAAACTAAGACAATAGACACTAAAAAACTCTAATAATATGTTGTCTGTTACAAGAAAGGCTATAGTGCATCGACGAATTAAATTTGATTATTTTTAATTCACAAGTTAGAAATTTCTCTAGTTACAAAAATGAATATTCAAGAGTTCAAAGTATTTAGGGCTGCTTGAAAGTGCTACGCTGCATGCTACGCTGCTTGAAAATGGTACACATTCGCTACACCTTTACAATTTGTAGAGGACGCTAAATTGGAATGAGTAAAAAATATCCAAAAACCCGTCTCACGAAACTTTACACACATTTGCTAATCAGGAGAACGAAACTAACGTCAAGGTTGTCCCCATGGATAGGAATATATCAGTGTGAAATCAAAGTTTACCGTTGCAAAGAATGTCCGAGCAAAGTGAATGTCGAAATTTGCTTCAAATCTTCTGATAAGGCAGGCGATTTGTAGATGCAGAAAATAGGTTCAACTCCTATTTTCATGATCAGGCGTCTTTCCACTATTACTAGTTCTGTGACTTCATCCGAAGTTTGCGTTAACTCGACTTTATGGAATTTTCAATTTAAATGATACTGATCATGTCGTAATCAATACAATCCTGAGAAAAACGCATGTTTTTTCATTTGACTCTCATAGGGAATGGGTTAAAGACTATCTTCGACAATACTATCAGGCAACTCAGAATAACTATCTTTTTATCTATTTAAGTAGATTCTTTTTAGGTACTTTTTATATCATTGTACTTACGAATTAAAAATATCGTAGACTGATTTTCCTAGATCCCTGAAACTATAGTAAAAGTCAAAATGTAAAGTGAGTGCAAAAAACTACTGATTTCACTACAAAGCAAGAATACCTTAGCTCTATTGACTTTTAACAATCTTGCAAAACCGCTGTAACTTACGAAGATTACCTAGATTAAGTAAATATTATATTTGAACATTTGAAGGTATTATTACGGAATTCGTGGGTTTTTGGACAATGTCAAATATATATTTCAATGATTTAATCTACTAATGGAAACTACCCAGAATTATCCCAGCAAATTATCCGTTTCCTGTGAAACTTTTGCAAAACTTTTTGTCAATTCATTAAACAAATATGTGAACACTAATCTGTTCAGTAATAGGTTTGTTTATGAATAAAAATAATTTGCTCTTGATTTTTTTTCAATCATCATCAAGATTGGAAGAGATGTATGATTTCTTGAAGAAAGTTGTACTGTTTGTCTGATTACATGTTTGTTTTACCACTATTTGGGAAAAAAGTTTCAATTAAAGTTGTTGCACCTAACGCAACGAAGACGAAATGAGAAGATCAAGGCGCAATTCGGAAAGAACTCGTGTTGAGTGTATAGTAAAGATAGAAGAGTGATCTTGAGTCGATTTCGATTGGTTGATTTTTTCCTCTCTTTTCTCTCTTATTTAAGATTATTTCTCTCATTTTATTCCATGACGAGCAGAAACGGAACGAAAGACTGTCACATACTGAAGACATGAAATCGAAACTCTTATCCCACTTATTGGCTTACAGATTCAATCAGTCCCAACATTTTAGTCCCTCTTCGTGATTGCCTATTGTTTTACCACTTTTTGCCCGGTTCACTTTTAAAAGAATTTTTTTTACACGTTTGTTGTAGATATCACGGAATTACGGATTAACAGTGTATTAGTACGGAACAAATTCCTCGTAACAATGAAATGAAGCGAGAATAAAAATGGTATTGCCTTAAAATGACGCGAAACAAAAATTTTCTTCACGGCTCAATCGTTCTCAGACAAATTGAAATAGTTTTTGTGTAGCACAGTACAGAGAACAGAGTGTACAGTGTGCACTGACCTAATACAAAAATTCAAAATTGTGTGCAATTCAAAAACTTATTATTTAAAAATAACAAACGGGGTCGTGGGTCTTTTATATATTTTCTTATGTACAAAATAAAAATAATATAATGAGTTCAAATGGTTGTCATACAGATCTCGCGCAAGCGTTTAGCCATTGCACGTGGAAACCTGTTTACGAGGCGTGGAAATATTTTTTTCCTCACCAACTAGGGTGTGGAGACTATTTTCGCCCTATTTCTATTATCGCCCTACCCATTTCAAGCCGTCAGTTAGAGCAGCGTCTGCCATCTTTGTTCAACGCTTTGGTCCATATGGTAGTACGAAAATAGGAGCATTCGATTCGAGTTTTCATGGCGCTCAAACAGAAGTATTTCCCCATTCTCAGGACATTTTTGGTATTAAATTGGTTCTTGGAAACGAAGCAAGGATACTGATGCCAATTTATGTGAATTTCATCGACTGTAGACTGCGTAATTAATAGAATAGTGTGGCACCCTCCCTAATGGGGCGAAAATTAAGTCTTTACCCTATGTCTTGGGGGGGAGTTGTTCATTTCTATCTCGCTATTGTACATTTCCGTGTCATCATCGTAGTTGCTGCCTTTATGTTCGCGAATATCTTCCTTGCTTCTCGTCCTCAATAATTGCCCTTCCAAATAGATTCCATTTCTCCCAAATGTGACATTAATCTGCGAGTAAGCGGTATCCGATCTTGTAGCGGAACATTCATCTTCTCATCGTCCGTATATAGGAGGATCTTAATTATAGCATTGTCACGCACAACCTTGTGCTTTAAGTTGTGCGAAATGATCATCTGGGCTAATTTGTTGAGCGCTAAATGCCTGCCATGGTAGAATTCGATAAAGGCGGCTTCCGAAAGTGTAATCTCCGAAAGTCTAACCTTCAGGAAATGTTCGACATTATGAATGCTCTGTCCTATGCGAATCAACTTTTATAATCACCGTATTTGGCTGGAGCACCAATTCTTGCTTCTGCTACTCACTAATCTCGACAGATTACTACAGCTACACTTAAAGTAACAGTTTCTTGTATTCTTCAGACAAGGCACACAATATAACAGTTACTGTTTTTGTCGTTCGCTTCGCACTGGCTCGAGCAAAAGCATAAAGCACACTGAATTTCGTGACCATTGCCTTCGGTGGTTAGAAATAGCCTTCTTCAACTTTTTCTCAATAATTTGTTCAAACCAAATGAGTAACAAATTTTGTTAAAAGTTGCCGGTTTTTTATTTAAATTTATTTTTGAAAAATTTCGGGCTTTAACCCCCTAGCCCCCCCTCTGGCTACGTGCCTGTACCACATGACCAGCTCATTGCAGTCTGCCGTATTTCATCTCTTTAATAATATCCGCAGTTTTGTTTACTTGGTACAACTCATGATTCATGCGTCTGCGGAACACTCAATTTTCGCATATCGCTCGAAGTCTACGAATGCTCTCTTATCTGCCCCTCTCAACGACCACGCTTCGTAGCCATAAAGAGCGACAGGGAGATCAGTATCTAGTATAACGCGAATTTTGTTGACGTTTGCAGGTTGCGGGACATAAGCTGGTTACGTAGACCGTGAAAGGCAGCTGTTGGCAGCTGCAATACGCCATTTTACCTCACTGGAAACATCGTTGTCGCAAGTCACATGTGTACCAAGATAAACGAATTCTTCGACCACTTCAAACGTGTCACCATCAACACCACTAGACCTGCCTCTATCCGTACCTGCGACCGTGTACTTTGTCTTGTCTAAGTTGACGACTAAGCCTGTCCACGCTGTGTCCCTCTTAAAAGGCACGAAGACCTCTTCCACTGCTCTACGATCGATTCCAATTACATCAATTTCGTGTGCAAAACCAAGGAGCATATGCGATCTTGTGATGATAGTGCCGTTTCTTTCCACGCCAGCTCTCCTGATAGCTCCTTCAAGAGCAGATTTGAAAGTGCATCGCCTTGTTTTAGCCCATCTATGGTCACAAATGAGGTTGAGATCTCATCTGCAATTCAAATACTTGATTTTGAAGTAGCAAATATCGTCGCAATTTGCGAAAAGAATATTACGTGTATAGTTCGGTTCGAATTTTTGTCCTTATTTTCTAACACATCAAGCATTCAGGGAAGCAACTTTGATCCAATAGTGTTAGTCATATTTCTCAACGGTGTGTTTCTTTGATTAAAAATGTCATAGTTCTTAAGACGTTTCACAAAAAGTTGCACAAATATGCAGATGAAATATTGTTATCTTGAAAGTACTATCAATTCACTATCAAATACTGAAGAAATGGTTAATGTCCATAAGTATCCAAGAATGTTATGAAAAAATTAACTGTGAGTATATGAGTGGTATCTGTGTTCGATTTTGATGACCCCAGGTATCGATTTTTAAATAGAGCTAAGAAAGTCCGTAAAACCTAGAATAATCTGAACAATACAGTCTATTTTTGTCAGATGAATTTTAAATAAAAATGCATATTTTTACAACCGGAAGTCAATTTATACAATATCCAATAAATTCTAACAGATCTTTGTTTCCCCGTTAACAGGTTACAACTGGGGCTACAAGGCAGACCCGATGAAGGGTGCCTGTCTCGGGCTGCGTAACGGCATGTGCAGTTGGCCCAAGGGACGCGGTTTGGGTGGAACTAGTTTGATAAACTTCCTCATATACACCCGTGGTCATCCACGGGATTACGACGATTGGGAGAGTGCTGGAAATTTCGGTTGGAGTTATCGAGACGTGCTGCCGTACTTCAAAAAGTCCGAACGGGTTAAAATTAGCAAACTAAAGCGATCGCCATACCATTCGGGGAATGGGTATTTAGACGTTGAATTCTCGTCATTCGAAACACCAATGCTGCGATCCTTCATAGAGGCCGGGAAACAGATGGGTTACCAGGAAACCGATCCCAATGGAGAGATTATGATGGGATTTTCGAAGGCGCAGGCAACGATGCGTAACGGAAGAAGATGTAGCGCTGCGAAAGCATTTCTTAGACCTGTGGCAAACAGACCAAATTTACATATATCTATTAACTCAAGAGTGACGCGTATTTTGATTGATCCCATTACTAAGGTGGCTTATGGGGTAGAGTTTCTTAAAAATAAAAGACGGTACGCGGTGAAAGTTGGCAAAGAAGTGGTTTTGTCAGCAGGAGCTATAGCTTCCCCACAGTTGCTGATGTTGTCCGGTGTTGGACCTAAGGAACATCTTCAAGAAGTCGGAATTCCCGTAATTCAAGATCTTCGAGTAGGATACAATCTACAGGATCATATGACTCTGCCTGGATTAGTTTTCACCGTGGATCAACCCGTATCTATACGGGAGCGTGACATGCGATCCCCGCCGATTATCTTTGATTATTTGCTGAACGGGAAAGGACCTTTCACTATTCCAGGTGGAGCCGAAGGAATAGCTTTCGTGAAAACCAATATTACCTTTTTGCGTATGATTGCTTAAATGTTTTTTGTTTGGAAAGCTTTTAATGTTTTTTTTTTGGTTTTCAGCCCCAGATTATCCGGATGTTGAAATGGTGCTAGGAACAGGAGCCTACAATAATGACGATTCTGGTTCGCTGAGGAATGCTTTCGGGATAACTGATGAGTTCTATCGAAAGACATACGGTGATATCATTGGACAGCATGCCTTTGCCATGTCACCGGTGCTGATGAGACCGAAAAGCAGAGGTAGAATTATGCTGAAGAGTAAAAACCCGTTCCATTGGCCACGAATGCAAGGCAACTACTATGAAAATTATGACGATTTGGTAGTGCTTCGTGAAGGAATTAAACTAACCGTACAAGTAGCGGAATCACCGAAGTTTGCTCGTTTCGGTGCAAGACTTCATAAGCAGCCATTTTTCGGCTGTGCACATTATCGATTCCGCAGTGACGAGTATTGGGAGTGCTGTATTAGGAGAATCGGTACAAGTTTACAACATCAGGTAAGTGTTCACATTTTTTAAATAGCAGTGTTAACTATATTTGCAAACATTTTCAGTCCGGAACTTGTAAAATGGGTCCTACATCGGATCCGACAGCAGTCGTGAATCCAGAACTTCTAGTTTATGGCATCCGAGGGATTCGTGTTGCCGACTGCTCGATTATTCCGGTGATTCCAGCTTCTCATACCAACGCAGTTGCTTTTATGATTGGCGAAAAAGCAGCTGATATGATCAAACACTATTGGCTCAATGAGATACGATAACACCGCATAGTCATCAGAATAAATGTGTCCCCAGCAATGTGCTCTAGTCAACCGTTACCATTATATCGAAACCGAGTTCATTCGGGAAGAGTTTGAATCGATTTTAATTCACTTATTATGTCAATACTCGTATGTGTTGTCGTGATGATACCTTGACGGTTTTTCCCGATATAGAAAGCTCAGAGTGTGCTTTGAGGTTATACTAGAAATACGTAAAAACTGAGTTTAGTATATCTTTCACAAAGCTTTGCCAGTTGTATGTCATTACATAACACTCCAAGAACTGCCAATACCTAACACGTTTTCTACGTAAATCATAAATATTGAAATGTGATCAACCTCGCACAACACATATTTCTAACATATTTTTTGGAAACGACGTAACTGTAAATGATAGCCGCTAATTGTGTATTCTCTCTTCCGGTAAATAAAAATTTTGCAATGCATATAAAAAGAATGTTTTTAGCTGGCATATTATTTAATACTATGCTAGCTAAATTCATCATATTCTGATATGTATTGCAAAATTATTATAAAGTTTATTAAAATCGCCGCATAACTAGAAAAAGTAAGCTTATAAACAACGGCTCCTATTACGTTGTTTTCGAAAATTATGGTGCATTTTTCTTTTCCATTTCACAGTTCGATTCATTTCACCAACCTTTGTTTGATTTCCAAGGTTACTGTTGTTTACTTTAGAAATGTTAAAATCATTGCGGCGCTCGCAGTGCCGAATAGGATATAAGAATAAAGAATGCGAGACTGTTTAATGTAAACACAACCGGCCAGTAGGGAGTTTATTTTCTTTCCATCCGATCAGTTCCAGTGGTCATTGGGCGCGTGCAGGTTTTTCTTGTTTCTCTCGATCTAACGAAAACCATCGAAATTCGTTTGTTTTGGATTTTCATTTACCACCCCCTTCCTGGTCGTGGCGCCCGCCTTCCTCTCACTACTGCCCAGCAGTAGTCGTGTTTCGTTCGTTTTCCGTTCGTGGTAGTACTAGAGTAATAAATGTATTTTACAGTACAGTGTAGGCGCATGCGGCTTGTTACAATGCCGCATGTAAGAGTATAAAAAGTTGATGGTCCTGAAAGTTTGAAAAAAATTAACTTAATGTATACTATTTAATGTGTCAATATAATTTCTAGTTTAGCTTTTTTAGTATTTTAAAATAAGTATGCACAGTTTTAAGTCGAACCCATACACTAATGCAAATCCTTCTGGTAATTCTATTTGCTTCCTACACTTTAAATCTATAAAAAAGAAATATTAAAATTGTCAAGCGCACACATACGTTTTATGTAACAACTGTATACATATTATCTATGCACAAACGCAAGATATATGTGTGCATTGTTGTAGAATCGAATTTAATGTGGCTTAATTATGGAAGATTACTATAGTGTTAAGTCAAAATTTCCCAAGCGTTCAAACAATTTTTCGCCTGTCGAGCAAAAGCTCGTTTTGAAAAGATTTTTTTTAGTTATCGAAATTCGTAATATTTTTACCTATTTACTTTTTGCAATTGCTTTGAAAATCGATTTTTCGTCCGAAGGGCCTAGTGTCATACCATTCGATTAGGTTCGTCGAGTTCGGCAATTATCTGTGTGTGTTAACTCAAATGTAAGGTACAACGTTCCCATAAGTGGCGATCAAATTCATTTAATTCCGACTTCCGGTTCCTGAGTTACGCCTGATGTCACGCATGAAATTACCACATAAATCGGTATCAGCTTGTTATCTAAAAGATGCAAAACTTAATAAAATGTGTTCTCAAACTTAGTTTCAAATGAAAGCGATAATATCCCTATTGACTGATATCAAATGCCATTGGAATCGGAGTTCTGGTACGGATGTTACGGGTTGAAGTATGCGGTTTCACGCGAAATTCCCGTACAAACCGGTATAATAATAATATCTAAATAATGCAACACTAATTGAAATAAGTCCTAAATTGCTTTTAATTGGAGGCCCTGATCGCTAATTGCAAATAAACATCTCTTTGACCACATTGAGAACCGTTGAGGATTCCGGAAGATCCGAAAAAATGGCCAAGTCCCGAAATTAGATTCACATCTGTTTCTCATCAATTGATGACTAGATTCTCATAATCTTAGTCTTAAATAAAGAGTATTCAGTATATAATTTGATTACAACCGAATTTCATTTGAACGTAGTGTAGGTTCCGAAGTTATGAATAAAAGGATTCGATTTAAAACTTTTTACCTTTCTTCTACAGAAAGGTTAGGCAATTACTCAGAAAATCGACTTTTTCGCTGAGGCCCGAACATTCGAAATTTTCATATCATTCGACTCACTTCGACCAGTTCGGCAAAAGTTATTTTTATCGATGGTGAATCTTCAAAAGAGACCTCTACTAACTTGGCCGTGGTACTGTCGGATTCTTACTGCAGCTCTTTCTCCAGCAAGCCTACCGACTAAACATCAACCTCTTGTACCTCCTCTTCCTCCCGGGATCACCGTTGGGTATTACTTCGGGATTTTTATTTTCCTTATTTTTTTTTATTTTTTCATTTTTTAATTTTCTTAAAAAAAAATTTGTGCGCGGAAATTTGTACCGGCGCGCCGTCGCCAACTTCTAGACGTGAACCGATCCAGAGAAATCGAAAACCTAATTCGCATCCGTTCACAGCCACCCTCGCACGATTTTTTACCGACGTGAAACTGCTTGTTGGTGCTGCCTACTTAGTGCTGCTATCTCCGCCGTCCTTGAGCCCGATTTGATTCATTTGATTCATTTGATTCATTTGATTCATTTGATTCATTTGATTCATTTGATTCATTTGATTCATTTGATTCATTTGATTCATTTGATTCATTTGATTCATTTGATTCATTTGATTCATTTGATTCATTTGATTCATTTGATTCATTTGATTCATTTGATTCATTTGATTCATTTGATTCATTTGATTCATTTGATTCATTTGATTCATTTGATTCATTTGATTCATTTGATTCATTTGATTCATTTGATTCATTTGATTCAATTGATTCATTTGATTCATTTGATTCATTTGATTCATTTGATTCATTTGATTCATTTGATTCATTTGATTCATTTGATTCATTTGATTCATTTGATTCATTCGATTCATTTGATTCTTTCGAATCATTTGATTCATTCGATTCACTCGATGCATTGGATTCATTGGATTCATTGGATTCATTGGATTCATTGGATTCATTGGATTCATTGGATTCATTGGATTCATTGGATTCATTGGATTCATTGGATTCATTGGATTCATTGGATTCATTGGATTCATTGGATTCTTTGGATTCTTTGGATTCATTGGATTCATTGGATTCATTGGATTCATTGGATTCATTGGATTCATTGGATTCATTGGATTCATTGGATTCATTGGATTCATTGGATTCATTGGATTCATTGGATTCATTGGATTCATTGGATTCATTGGATTCATTGGATTCATTGGATTCATTGGATTCATTGGATTCATTGGATTAATTGGATTCATTGGATTCATTGGATTCATTGGATTCATTGGATTCATTGGATTCATTGGATTCATTGGATTCATTGGATTCATTGGATTCATTGGATTCATTGGATTCATTGGATTCATTGGATTCATTGGATTCATTGGATTCATTTGATTCATTGGATTCATTGGATTCATTAGATTCATTAGATTCATTAGATTCATTAGATTCATTAGATTCATTAGATTCATTAGATTCATTAGATTCATTAGATTCATTAGATTCATTAGATTCATTAGATTCATTAGATTCATTAGATTCATTAGATTCATTAGATTCATTAGATTCATTAGATTCATTAGATTCATTGGGTTCATTGGATTCATTGGATTAATTGGATGCACTGAATTCATTGGATTCATTCGATTTAATTGATTCGTTTGATTCATTCACTTATTCATGCATATTTATTTTTTAATTTTATTCAACTTATTTTTTTATATTTTTTTTCATTTCTTTGATTTTATTCATGTCATGTTCAGTCGTTCTTTGAATTAATTTCATCCAATTGGCGAGATTGAGTCAATCTACTATTTTGTTAAATAATCAATGAGTTGAACTAATTTGATTTATTTACTTTATTAATTCGATTTATGAATCATTTTTAATTTTATGAAATGAAACAAAAAATAGATTCGCTTTATATTTTTTTATTTCATTTGTGTTATTGATTTTCTATGAATCATTCAGTTTATTCGTGGTTTTTCCGTGCAGGACTCGAAACTGTGTTCATCCCACGTCCAGTTGGGTACCTACTTCGCATGAGTTCTGCAAACTAATGAATAAACCAACAGTAATATGTGTAAGAAATGTCTCATCTCACTGCTAGGTGGATCAAGTGGGCCTTTTAATTCAACTTGTTTTTTTCTTCGATAGTACTATCAACAAATTGGCTTTCGCTTTTTCAAATAAAATTTACACAAAGCATTTAAAAAATCACTTTTTCACCTAAACTTTGAATTTTGTTAGATTTTGAACTTAATGTTATCAGATGTAGGGGAACTGTGGGTAAAATAAACAGGGGGTAAAATGAACAGGCAGCCAAATCAAGTCAATATTTGTCAAATTTAGAACAAACTGCACAGAAACCTGACGTGTCAAGTCAAGCAATAAATTGAAATCATTTATTTTGATTAATAACTGTCTTTCTGTCTTGTGTGAATGGTTCTCGTGTACGCACCCGGTGTACGTACACGGATGTTTGAACTAGAGTTTGCACATCGTTCACTTAGGTTCGATGTTGGAGGCGAACCTGTACATCGAGACGAAGCATATTTAAAGGTTGAACGCCTACACGAAATTGTGTCGCAGAAACTGGACCCAATTTGGAATTAAAGCAATTGCTCGATACAGTATTCGCACACTTTCATCGCTCTTTATTGCTTAAGATGCACCAAAGAAATATAATAAAATGAGGTAAATGAAAATAAAATAAAATGAACACTGAAATAAAGACAAAAGTATATCCTAAATTTTGTTTGTTTTCGTGTTTGTAGTTTGATGGACAATTTCGCTCTTCAGCCTAATTAAATAAATTCAAAGTCATCAGCTATTTTCGCTGTGGATGAAAGATCGATGAAGTACCCCTCTATTTCATAGCAAACTGTCATTTGTCAAGGTGAGTGAAGCAGACAAGACGGTGACATCATCTAGGAAGCACTCTGTTGTGTCTTCTTGAGATCTAGGAAGATTTTTGAAAAAGTTCAAAATTATCATTTGAAGATTGATGTCGGAGCAGCCAATGATAGCAAATGGAGACCACGATTTTTGTTCATTTTATTCGGATCTGATCAGACGATAAATAATTTTAACTTAATTTGTTTGTTATAGACGAGTTCTTTCGGTGGAATTGTTGGCTGCTCTTGAAGTTAAGGTTACTGTTGAGCCTTTGTTAGAACTTCGCTAGCAACCAGTTAACAGTTGACTGTGATGACGAATAATCGTTTTTTTATGCCTATTAAAATTTCCTGAAGACACCGCAGTGTGCTTTCCACGCGATGCAACTTTTTTGCAATTCTTCACTCTACTTCTCCTGTTAGCTGTGGAAGAGATCAATCTCTGTTCAGCGTAGCCCACAGGTTACAGGTAGCGAGAGTGGGTGGTGCTTTTGAATTTCTTATGGTTAGTCGGGGGTGAAATTTTCACACCCGTCCTAATTACAATCGCAAAAAATTTAGAGCTCAATGAGGAAAGCTCAAACAGTGGTGCCAAATCAAACGGTGCATTAATGTCAATTTTGGTAATCGACAAAGTAGAGTTACAAAAAGAATGTAAGAGTTTATACTTGCCTCATTTAAACTCAGCAGCCTCACCGAAGGTTGCAACCCTATATGTAGTGGTAAAATTCATACTTACGATTCTTAAATATATTACAAAAAAGATAAATTTAAGGTTTACAGGAACGTGTCCACTGGACTATGAAATAGACCGAGAAGGAATGACCGGAACGGTGAAAATTCACTTTTTTCTTGGTAACACTGAACAAAGACACAATTCATAATTCAAGACACCATATTTTTAACATATTAAATACACAAATTTGTTTCATGCCAAAAAAATACGAGTTAAATAATGAAAAATAGAGTTTTCATTCGTTGGATTTGTACAGAAAATCTGACTCCGAAAATTGAAATCTGTTGTAATAACTTGTCAAAGTCGATACACAGTTACAGAAAGGGTATGCAACTTGAAGAATGCCACAACATGTAACAAAAAATTGTCTTAGCGACAAATGTTGCTTAACAGGAAAGATTATGTACATAATCTGGAGCTGCCCTTTTAAATGCAAATGATGGAGACCAAAAAACAACACATAATTCATAATTCATGAATCGTTTCAGCACTAGCCATCGGAATTAGGATGCACTAGCACTACAATCAACCCACCGTTATGTAACAAGTGCACAAAGAGTCCTCATACACAGGAAAAATACCTGTCAAAACAAAACAATTCCGGTTAGTACAACGGGAGAGCCTGTACTTCACTACCCATTAGGATAAGCACAAGGTGCGGTATGCGGCGCAAGGTACCAACACCAACACACGATCGCTCGGTCGTTCGACATCGGTTTTTCACGAGCTTGAACTTTTGGGGGAAGTGGGTGGCAGCAGGATGGCCATTTCGTTTTTCCACCTTTACCACATGTAGGTCTACCATACCAGTCCACAATGTGAAGCAGCTGTCTGTCACTGCACTCCGTCAGTTTCTGTTCGGGTCGTTCGGTGTTTGGATCGTCTTTGGCGCTACGGGTGTGTACCGAGGGATTAGTTAGATTTCCGTGATGAATACCTGTGTGTGCTGAGTAATAACAATAGTAATAATAATAATAATAACAAACGAAGTTGTAATCGTGGGAAATATATGAGGTAGAGGAAACAGTTTCGAGCACGGCAAGAATAGATTCGTCACCGTGTCCTTGTGTCATAGTTGAACCGCCGGTAGCTTTGGATAAAACTTGCTTTGGAAAAATGATTTGGGGTGCAGCCGAAAGGACTTTTTGATCTATACGGTGCGTCAGTGAAGTGGCTATATGTATTCGAATCAAGTTTGGCTGAAATTCGGCTCGCGCACTGAACGGTGTTTTATTGCCTTGTTTTTCCGTTTCTCTAGAATTTCAGAACAACGGCAGGTGCAATGTTTCTCGCAAAGAGCACTGTGGAAGTGGATTACAGTCAGTCACTGGAATGGATTGGAAACAAACATGCAGCCCGTTGATTCATTGCGCTCGTTCACTAATTGCAATATGACTTCATGGTAGCTAGCGAACGGTTGAATGGAGTAACAGATTCCTGAAATTGATTGAAGTTCAGAATAACGGATGGTTGCGACTTGTTTTGTCCTGCATAGCACTAAGTGCAACGTTTTGTAATCCGAAAACTACACATCACTGCCCGGATAGAATTTTACAATAGCATTTACCCTACAAACAATCATAAAATAATAAATATTATAGTAATTACTGTTTCAACATTGTTCGATGCCAAGTTCTCACAGTAGATTTACAACAAAATTTCATGTAACAATAAATTTCACTGTTCAGCAAAAAACTGATACAGTGCATTCACATTAAATTTTACAGTTTTAGAGAAAAAAATGTATGGAGAAAAACTGATTTTTTTAATGTTAAGATACATAACCACCCCCCTTTTTCACTGTAAAAGTCTATTTTACATTGAAATTTACTATAAAAACGTTAAAGTTTATTGTTTTTGTATTGTAGCATAACACTAAAACTTACTGTAAATTATTGTAAAAATACTGTACTGTCACAGTGAAAATCAAGGTTTTGTTACTGTACATTTCTATTCGGGTGATCCGTTATAGGAGCAAGGAAAGAACAAGCGATGAATTGTGCATCAGATGGCTATGTCGTGAAGAATTTGATTTAATGCCTGCGTCACTTATGGATTACCATTCAGGTGATCATCCGAATAATGTGAAATGCTGTTCATGTTTCACTTATTACATGTAAGCTTCTCCAATGCCTTTATCGGATTTTTGATAAAATCGCATTGGATTTCCAGTAGACACTGAAGATTGCAAAAGGAATGCGTACTTCTTATCTGCTGTGTACTATGATGGGTAAAGGATCGGAGTAAAGAGGAATCATTTTCTTTGGATTAGTTTCATTTCTGGTAAAGGATGTTTTTGTTTCGATCATAGCGGGGGTTAAGCCTTTCATGCCCAACTTTTATTCTAGTGCATGTAGATTGAAGGGTTTCAAAACAATTTTTCCTTGAAAACGGTGAGGTCAACAAACACGAAAAGCCAGCTTCCCTCGCAGTGCTAGAATCTGCTGAATTTTTACCTTGTAATGCTTAATACAATTCTACCAGAATATTTACAATAGTCCACTTGCGTGGAAAACGTATGCAAAGACAGTCTAAATTGAAAAGTTTTATCAGTTTTCAATAATATTGCAACATAACGAAGATATATGAAAAACTATTTCCCGTCGTCAGCGTAAAGTGGCCCTGGCAGCACTGCTCCATCGGAATCCAATCAGACTAATTGCAATAACTTTAGTTCTAGAGCCGATCCTTGTAACTGTTAATACTCAAAATGAAAGGCAATAGTCACGTTTATTGACCTTACTTGTTTTTGTAAGCAAATCTTGCCTCAATCAAAAGTTATAGCTGTTTAAAAACGTTGTTGAGCACAAACAACATGGACATGAAGAG